>NC_052165.1:472584-583418 GCF_902713615.1 Scyliorhinus canicula | reverse complement strand
GACGGGATTAATAAATCCAACAGGAAATGAATGATAAACGTCTTTACCCAGACAAGAGGCTACAATGTGGGATGAACTATCACAAGTAGTTGAAGCAGTTTGTGTTGATATATTTAAGGGGAAACTGAATAATACATGAAGGAGGAAAGAATAAAAAGTGTACTGATGGTCCAATGTGGAGTTAAATCATCAGCGTGGACCAGCTGGCCTGTTTCTGTGTTGTGCACTTGCTGTAACTCTTGTATTTTTTTATTTGTTCATGGGACATGGGCGTCGCAGGCTGGGCCAGCACTTTTTGCCCTTGAGGGGGCAGTTAAGAGTCAACCACATTGCCATGGGTCTGGAGTCACATGTAGGCCAGACGGGTAAGGACGGCAGATTTCCTTCCCTAAAGGACGTTAGTGAACCAGATGGGTTTTCATAACAATCGACAATGATTTCATGGCCATCGTTCAACTTTGTTTTAATTCAATTCATTTTCACACGATCTGCAGTGACAGGATTTGAACCTAGGTCCGCAGAGCATTACTCTGGGTCTCTGGTTTACTAGTCCAGTGATAATACCACTCTGCCACCGCCTGTTGTAAGGTCTGCTATCACATTGAGGTGAGTTGGGAGAAACATAAAAGAATAAAAACATGAGCAGTTATTGCTTCAGTTTCTTTTGGACAACTGTTATGGAGCTTGTTTTCATGTTATTAATGAAATATTAGCAGAATAATAAAGAACTGACACTGCATTACAGGCAACAAGTGAGTCAAACCTTTCTAATTTTGGAAAGTTTCCATTAATAAATGTACTAATTTCCTAAACTATTTTATGTTTATTTTGTAACTTTTATTAAATATCTCCTTTTTAGTTGTCAAACATTGTGAAATGAGTACAGTAGACATAAGATGTGACTAATGTATGATCTGTAGATGTATTGGAATTGTACCAGGTTCTGCAATATTATTCTGGAAGGTAAATATATTCTTTAATCTGGCAAAATAAATTTCAGTTGAATTTTGTGTATCTGTTTATTTATTCAGGTTTACAGCTTTGATTTAAATGTTTTAACTGTTATCTGCTTTTGTTTACAGTTCTGAAACCAAATTCAACATCAGTCTAAATGGGAAAGATGTTCTAATCGATGATGAGCAAACCATAAAGTCCATTGGAATAGTCTCTGGGGATTTGATCTGCTTAATCCTGCCAGATTCCGTGTCCACCTCTGGATCGTTGTCAGACTTGAATGTAAAGGAACAACCAACATGCCAAATACTGCTCAGAATCAGGGTCTTCTGAATGGTGGGAATAGACTTGGGTCTGATCACGAGATTGGCTCTGGTGCATACCAACCATCTGAAGCAAATGTCCAAAATTCTTCATCTGGCGAGTTGTCCATGGTATTTGAAGAAACTCCAGCAAGACATCCCTATGAGCCAATGCTGTGCAGTGAAGCGGTTGATGGACAGGTGCCACATTCATTAGAAATGTTGTATAATTCTGCTGAGTGCACCGACCCAAAGGATGCCCTGATTATAGTGCTTCACCTCCTCATGCTAGAGGCAGGATACATTCCACAGGTAAACAATCGTGAATGACATGAAATTCCGTACGTGATCATGTATACAGTGCAACATTACAGCATTGTTGTCCAAACGTCTGGAGCAGTCGACCCAATTAGAGTGAATTTGCTTCTAATTTACAGAATAATGATTAATCCTCCCATGTCCCTTGGCCACTTTGTTCCGAACATCTTACAGTTGTGACCATCTCTCGTTTTCTGGGTTTGTCTTTTTCTAAAGATGTACATCCAAAGATGTGAAGGTTCAGTGGACTGGCCATGCTAAATTGCCCTTACTGTCCAAAAAGGTTAATTGGGATTACTGGGATAGAGTGCTCTTTCCAAGGGCCGGTGCAGACTCGATGGGCTGAAAGGCCTCCTTCTGCACTGTAAAATCTATGATCTATTTTAAAATGAACCCCTGTCTGAGTGGGAAAAGTGAATGATGCTGGTGTTGTTTTCAAGCAATGTATTCAATCCCGGGGGAGTGAAAATTGCTTTTTCAATTTCATTAATTTAAACCAACATAAAAGTTAAAGCTTTATAGTAGCCTTGTAAAAGATCCATCAGCACAGGGCAGGGTCAGAGGGTTCTCCCCGTGTCCTAAGCAACATTTCTCCTTAAATCAAGGCAGCCAAACACAGAAAAATTTGTCATTTATATTTTTGCTATTTTCAAATTCGCTGCCCACTTGTCTGTAAAGCAAGGGTAGCTGCACTTACAGAAGCAATGAAGCAAGGGTAGCTGCACTTACAGAAGCAATGAAGCAAAGGTAGCTGCACTTACAGAAGCAATGAAGCAAGGGTAGCTGCACTTACAGAAGCAATGAAGCAAGGGTAGCTGCACTTACAGAAGCAATGAAGCAAAGGTAGCTGCACTTACAGAAGCAATGAAGCAAAGGTAGCTGCACTTACAGAAGCAATGAAGCAAGGGTAGCTGCACTTACAGAAGCAATGAAGCAAGGGTAGCTGCACTTACAGAAGCAATGAAGCAAAGGTAGCTGCACTTACAGAAGCAATGAAGCAAGGGTAGCTGCACTTACAGAAGCAATGAAGCAAGGGTAGCTGCACTTACAGAAGCAATGAAGCAAGGGTAGCTGCACTACAGAAGCAATGAAGCAAGGGTAGCTGCACTTACAGAAGCAATGCATTGACTGCAAGTGCTTTAGGATGTTGTGAAGACATGGGAGAGGTGCTCTGGAATGTAAATTTGTTCTTTATATTTCTAGGGAAATGAATGTGCTTCTCCGACAAGCCAATGACTAACAACATCTCACAAACACACGTTAATGCCTGTTTAGATTTTTTGGGTGACATTAGTTGAAGGAAAAATGTTGGCCAGGACATAAAAATATCTCACTGCTCCTGTTCAGCTTGTGTCACTGGATGTTTAACATCCACATAAACGACTGGGAGATGCAGATCCCTGTACAAACAGGGGCAACACTGGCTAGAGAAGAAAAATGTTGTGGGGCGAGCACGTGGGTTTGTACCGTACATTGGTATAGTGACCATCCTGATTAATGACTATCCAAAATTTAAGTATGCAGTACTCGTCCTGCCGGGGCTCTTTGTCCTCGTCCATCGGGAGTGAAGAATGGGTGGGGTTTGCCTGAGGCTATTAGCAGAGTTTCTCACCCCTAGCCAAATGGTTTAAAATGAAGAAGATGGCCAGCAGTCATGCAATTCTGCAGCTTATTCCTGTGGATTCCTGCTTTCTGACAGATGTTGATTCAGTTATTTTTATTTTTGTGATGGCGATCAGTACTGGAGGAATATTCCTTAGTGATGGACCGAAAGATGTCACCGTGAAGATGAAAACTTTCCCCGTTACGTTTGGTTGGTGAGGAAGGCGTAAAATTGAGGGGGGGGGGTCGCGAGATTGAAACTAGTTGGGTCCTTATGTATGGGGCAGATTTTTAGCTTTAGTTTGCTATCATTGTTTCAGTATAAATGCAAATGTATTTTCCTGTGCGTAGTGGAGCAGATCACCTCCGTGAACACAAGGGGCTGGTTTAGCTCACTGGACTAAATCGCTGACTTTTAAAGCAGACCAGCAGCACGGTTCAATTCCCGTACCAGCCTCCCAGGACAGGTGCCGGAATGTGGCGACTAGGGGCTTTTCACAGTAACTTCATTGATGCCTACTTGTGACAATAAAGCGATTTTCATTTTCACGGGGCTACAATGGTGACTTATTTGCAGGGCAATAGTTCCAACCTGTAGCCCCTCTTCTACTGAACTGATTGTGAATTTAGGTCCCCAAGTTTCTTGTCCAATTGAACAGAGGGACCCAGGAGTGTATGCACTCAAATCCTTGAAGGTGGCCATAAAAGTTGAGAAGGCTGCTAATAAAACCAAAGACCCGAAGAAGAACAGAGTGCAAAAACAGAGAAATTATCTCACACCTTTACAAAACATTGGTTAGGTCCATCCTTCACAGTTTTTTAATATCCTGTGGCTGGGAAACGGTTCTCATTCGATGTTGAGCTAACAATCCATTCAGCAGCTTCAGCTTGATAGTGGGAATGGCTGTGATTTCACCACCACACAAGCTCAGTATTTGGGCGATAGTCTGACTTTATGACCATAGTCACAATTTGAACTGTTCCTCGTGTTCCACTTGTCGAGTAAGTGGCCACTTCTTCCCTTCTCCGTCCTTAAGTGGTTGAGGGTTAAACAGATTTTCTGTTGAAAGTTGAAACCTAGAAAGTCAATATTTGGGTCTGTTACCTGTTATTGCTGTTCAACCTGACTCACAAGCCGCCACAAAAAATGATGAATCTCCACCTTCTGGAAGCCAGGATGTGGAGGTTGTGGTTAAGGGCAGCTCAGTAGTTTAGTGGTTAGCACTGCTGCCTCACAGCGCTGGGGACCCAGGTTCAATTCCGGCCTTATGTCACTGTCTGTGTGGAGTTGGCACGTTCTCCCATGTCTGCATGGGTTTCCTCCGGGTGCTCCGGTTTCATCCCACAGTCCAAAGATGTGCAGGTTAGGTAGGGTTATGGGGATAGGGTGGGGGTGTGGGCCATTGCAGAATGGATGGGCTGAATGGATGGTTTTTTTGATGTCCTGTGTTAATGAGAGAGCACTGTTGCTGTCTATGGGTGGTGGTTGAGGAAGATGTTTTCCCTGCAGAACATTCAATAATAGCTAACGCAGGAAGCCACTCGAGCTGCATTGATCTCAATGCCACGGAAATAATCCTCCTGGCTTCCAGAAGGTGGAGATTCATCATGTTTTTTTTGGCGATTTGTGAGTCAGGTTGAACGGCAGAACTTAAAAGAAGATTTGATAGAAAAGTTAAAGAGGGAACAGAAAGGAAATTAGGAGAGCAAAAAGAGGATGTGAAATGATACTGGCAGGTAAAATAAAGGAAAATCCTAAGTTGTTTTACAATTACATTAAGGGCAAAAGAATAACTAGCGAGTAGGGCCCATTGAGGACCACGGGTAATTTGTGTGTGAAACCGGAGGATGTAGGTAGGGTTCTCAATGAATATTTAGTGTCAGTGCTCACTCATGCGACACAGTGTAGGTATAGAAATCCAGGAGAAGGACTGTAATAAAATCAAAGTGAATAACATAGAGAGCAGGTTCTGACAGGCTTAATAGTTAACAAATATCCAGGGCCAGATGAAATGTATCCCAGGCTGCTGAGTGAGGTAAGTGAGGAAATAGCAGGGCCGGTGGCAATAATTTTCAATTCCTCTCTGGCCACAGGAGAGGTGCTGGAGAACTGGAGGATAGCCAATGTAGCACCATTATTCAAGAACAGAGGAAGGAATAAACCAGGAAACTACAGGACAGTCAGTCTAACCTCAGTGGTGGGGAAACTATTGGAAGCAATTTTGAGAGACAGAATTAATCTGCATTTGGAGAGGCAGGGATTAATCAAGAACAGTCAGCATGGTTTTGCTAAGGGAAGGTCATGTCTGACCAACTTGATTGAATTTTTCAGAGATGATCAGGTGTGTAGATGAAGCCTACTTGGACTTCAGCAAGGCTTTTGATGAGCTTTGACATGGAAAACTGAGAGTGAAGGTAAGAGCCCATGGATCCAAGGAAATTTGGCAAATGGGATCCAGAATTGGCTGAGTGGCAGGAAGCAGAGGGTGATGGTCGAGGGGTGATTTTCTGACTGGAAGCCTGTGTCCAGTGGGGTCCCACAGGGATCAGTGTTGGAGCCCTTTTAGTGTGTGATTTCAATAAATGATTAAGACATGAGTGCAGGTGGTTAATAGTGAAGATGCTAGCCTCAGATCATGGGAGGATATAGACCGGCTGGTCAGATAGGCTGATCAATGAAATGAAAATGAAAATCGCTTATTGTCACAAGTAGGCTTCAATGAAGTTACTGTGAAAAGCCCCTAGTTGCCACATTCCAGCGCCTGTTCTTGGAGGTTGGTACGGGAATTGAACCGTGCTGCTGGCCTGCCTTGGTCTGCTTTAAAAGCCAACGATTTAGCCCAGTGTGCTAAACCAGCCCCTGACAAATGGAATTCAATCTGGATGAGTGTGAGGTGATGCACTTGGGCAGGACAAACAAGGCAAAGGGAATACAGGGTAAACGGCAGGATCCTGGGAAGCACAGAGGATTAGAGGGTCCTTGGTGTACATGTACACCGGTCCCCTGTTCAGTTTTGGTCTCCTTACTTGAGAAAGGACGTACTGGCACTGGAGGGTGTGCAGAGGAGATTCACTCGGTTAACCCCAGAGCTGAAGGAGTTGGATTACGAGGAGAGGTTGAGTAGACTGGGACTGTACTCGGAATTTAGAAGGATGAGGGGGGATCTTATAGAAACATATAAAATTATGAAGGGAGTAGATAGGATAGATGCGGGCAGGTTGTTTCCACTGGCAGGTGAAAACAGAACTAGGGGGCATAGCCTCAACCAGGAACTACAGGAGCCGGAGGAAACCCCGGTGGAGGAGCTCATGGGCAAGTGTGAGGAGGGGCTAGTTCAGGAGTTGGAAGCGGGAAGCAGGTAACATTAATTGGATAGCTGTGCCAAACATAGGCATGATGGGTTGAATGATCTCTTTCCAATCTGACAAAATACTATCACCCCCTTCATTTGATTTAGGTGGAAATCACTGGTTCTAGTTATCACAGGCACCTTTTATATTAAGTCAACACAACCACTACTCCTTGGATATACACGGCAGAATCCGTTTAGTTCCCACTTCATTCCCGACCTTAAAGTGTTGGCCGGCTCGAGGCTTGGTGGAGGGTAATTTATCTTGTGACAAACATAAATTCTTCAAGCTACCAATTAAGATGGATCACATAGTATTACTGTGTAGTGCTTCTGGCTGTGTCATGAAATGGTAATATGTGGAACATCTAATGTTTGACACAAGGCAAGTGCCCGGTCTCAGGTATAATGTGAATGGAGATGTCAAAGGAAAGCCAAGCCCTTGCCTTTAGGAAAAGTCTACCCAGGTTAGCCTTGCACAATTCCCTCCAAGACTGGTTGAGCCCCGAGTGTGTCACTTGCTCACCACATTCGCTAGAACTTTTACTCCGAACTCAGAAAAGATTGAAAATAACTTGCAAATACAATTCGTTGTGTATTTCTGTAGGGTACCATACTGAAGAGTTCCCAAATGCCTGCGAAATGGAAGAATGAAGGTCTCTATAGACTACAATACAGTCACTCCCTGTGTGAAGATGGGGCTGCTACACTCTCTTGTATTCCAATGGGAAATCTGGTTGTAGTCAATGGTAATGCATGATGGTTCTTTAGAAATGAGTACACGTCACTCGTTTACCAGATGTGTTGTGCATTTTATTTTGTATGACCTTTAGATTGGGATGTACACATATGCAGGTTGTTTTACTTAATTGTAGCTGGCTTCTTGATTCTGGTCTTTCATTGCACAGCCCTTGTGTGCTCCAGTTATGGCCCAGCGCCCAGAGTGAGAATGGTGTGACACTGAGGAAACTGGGATAGCTGCTCCCCCCCATCCCCACCCCCTTGCAACTCCTTCCCATACAGAAGGATTATGTGATGGGCAGGAAGAAATAGGAGCAGAAGATATTCGACTCGTTGAGCCTGCTCCCCTGTTCAGTATGATCGTGGCTGACCTTGGGGCTTCAACTCCATTTTCCTGTACACTCATTCCCTGAAATTCCCTTTAGGGGCAGCACGGTAGCATTGTGGATAGCACAATCGCTTCACAGCTCCAGAGTCCCAAGTTCGATTCTGGCTTGGGTCACTGTCTGTGCGGAGTCTGCACATCCTCCTCGTGTGTGCGTGGGTTTCCTCCGGGTGCTCCGGTTTCCTCCCACAGTCCAAAGATGTGCAGGTTAGGTGGATTGGCCATAATAAATTGCCCTTAGTGTCAAAATTGCTCTTAGTGTTGGGTGGGGTTGCTGGGTTATGGGGATAGGGTGGAGGTGTTAACCATGGGTAGGGTGCTCTTTCCAGGACCCGGTGCAGACATGATGGGCCGAATGGCCTCCTTCTGCACTGTAAATTCTATGAAAGACCAAAAATCTATCTATCTCGCATTTAATATAGTAAGAAGTCTTACAACACCAGGTTTAAGTCCAACAGGTTTGCTTTAACCTGGTGTTGTAAGACTTTTTACTGTGCTCACCCCAGTCCAATGCCGGCATCTCAACATCATGGCCTTTAATATATTCAGTGATAGTGCACCCTCTGGGGTAAAGAATTCCAAAGATTCACAGCCCTTTATTTATTTTTTATAGATTTAGAGTACCCATTTTTTTTCCAATTAAGGGCAATTTAGTGTGGCCAATCCACCTACCCTGCACATCTTTTGTGTTGTGGGGGTGAGACCCAAGGAGACACTGGGATAATGTGCAAACTCCACAGACTGTGTGGGGCCGGAATTTAACCCGGGTCCTTGGCGCCGTAACGCAGCAGTGCTAATCACTCTGCCACCGTGCTGCCCCTAGATTTACAGCCCGAGTGAAGAAATTTCTACTTGTCTCAGTCCTAAATGATCATCCCTTTATTCTGAAACTGTGCCCCCCTGTTCTAGATTTCCCAGCCAGGAGAAAGTGTCCCAATGTCTATCCTGTCCAGCTCTTTCCTAAGAGAAAAGCAAATTACTGCGGGTGCTGGAATCTGAAACGAAAGGGAAAATGCTGGAAAATCTCAGCAAGTCTGGCAGCATCTGTAGGGAGAGAAAAGAGCTAATGTTTCGAGTCCAATGACTCTTTGTCAAAGCTCTTTACTAATCTTGAGCGTTTCAATGAGATCACGTCTCATTCTTCAAAACTTGAGAACATGCATTCACTTTACTCAGCTTCTCATCACAGAACAACATTCTCATCCCAGGAACCAACTCAGTGAACCTTTGCTTGTACTGCCTCCAATGCAAGTCTCTCCTTTCTTAAATATGGAGAACAAAATTGTGCACACTTCTAGGTGTGGTCTCACATTGGTAGCAAGATTGCTACCTTACAGCACTCCACAAGTCAAAGCCTGCCAAATTGAGAATGCCTATTTGTGCTTACCCTTGTGTGTTAAACAATCTTCTATCCATGCTAATATAAGCACTCCCAACTCTCTAAACTCTTACATTGTGTATTAACCTTTTGTGTGGCACATTATCAAATGCCTTTTGAAGTCTAAGTATACTACATCTACTCCACTAGTTAATTACATCCTCAAAAAAACCTGCAAAGTTTGTCAAAGGTTCCCTTTCGTAAAGGCTCGGCTTGACTTGGCATTGATTGTTTCAATTATGCTATGCTTTTCTTAGCACATTTTTCTAATGCCTGATGCCAGGCTAACTTGTTTGTAGTTCCCTATTGACTGTCTGCCTCCCTTCTCGAATAGCGGTGTTCCATTTGCTAACTTCCGATCTGCTTGGCCCATCCTGCAATCAAGGAAATTTTGTATCCACTTTCTGCGCAGTATCTATTTGAGAGCCCGAGGATGTAGGCTATCGGACTCTGATTTGGTGGATTTTATTCCCTTGGTTTTTTTCATACTTTTCTCTGGATATTAATTACTGTAACTTCCTCACTCTTATTCCCCTAGCTGTATCTATTTATCTCGTATCTATTTCTGATTTGTTACAAAATGTTTGTTTAATGTTTCTGCAATTTCCTTATTTGCCATGATAGTTTATCCTGCCTGTTTCTGAGTGACCTTTAGGCACACTCGACAATCTGTTTTATAATCCTGGCGACTTTACTCATTCTATTTATCCCTTTTTGCATCTTTTAGTAACCCTTTGCTGGTTTCTAAAACACTCTAAATCCTCAGACTTATTGCTATTCTTTGCAACATTGTAAGCCTCTGAATCTAATGCTATCCTTAACCTTCTTTAGTGACTCTCTCTCGTTTTTCAATGGGATGTATTTTTGAGAGTTGTTTCCTTATATTTTTATGACTGTTTATTTGCCTACATACTTTTAGTCTATTTGTCTAATCAACCTTCGCCAGCTCCCCCTTGCATCTATGTAATTTGGCTTTGTTAAGGTTAAGCTTCTTGCACAAAGAGATGATACCGCCACATTTGAGTACAGTGGTTAGCACTGTTGCTTCACAGCGCCAGGGTCCCAGGTTCGATTCCCGGCTTGAGTCACTGTCTGTGTGGAGTCTGCACTTTCTCCCCGTGTCTGCGTAGGTTTCCTCCGAGTGCTCCGGTTTCCTCCCACAAGTCCCAAAAGGCGATGAATTGGACATTCTAAATTCTCCCTCTGTACCTGAACAGAAGCCGGAATGTTGTGACTAGGGGGTTTTCACAGTAACTTCATTGCAAAGATTGCATAGATTCTGCTAAGTTAGGGCAGCAAAGCATTTTTTTTTTACAAGAAAAAACTGGTAAATGGAACATCATGAGGATATGAGAAGTCCATATGAATATAAGGGAATTTGTGCACACTGTGATAGCCAGCAACCAACAGGAGGAGCATTAACTAGTTAACCTGTTTTGGGTTGCTATCTAAGGGAGAAATGTTAGACAAATCCTTGCAAGAACTGCCTATTTTGCTGTGACTAGTCCATGTACTTGGGGTCTAAGTCTGTCATATCTTTAAACTGCATCTCCAACAAGGAAGCGCTCCCACTGCTACACTGAAATATCAGCCATGTTTAAGTGTGTCTTCCTATTAAGAAGGAAACAGTCATTTTAATTTTTAAAAGAGGATAGTAATTGACCAAACATTCGATGACGTTGTGTTAATAGCCAACATGTTGCCCTTTAAGCTTCTTGCATGGGAGTTTTCAATCATAATTGCAATCGTGCCAGAGCTCTATAATATACTTTGTTTTAGCTGTGAATAGAGTAATGTTTGTTGCTTACATTAAATGTTTTCCCTCTTTTGAACAGCCACACTGAAGATAAATGAGAACGTTCGAAGTGTGAAGAAAGTACAATTGTCTCCTGCGTCCTACGTTTGTTTGGACAGAGTGGGTAAGTTGTTTTGTAATTTCTGTGGTGGAATTTAAAATTAGGATTTTGAAGGTACAAATCTCTATTACCTAGTCATAGTGAATAAACATGGGAATATCCATCTCACTAGAATGAATTACACACACACATTCAAGATAGGAGCAGGTGTTAGATTACTCGAGCCTACTTCACCAGATATCATGGCTGATCTGATTGGAACCTCAATTCTACATTCCCATCTACCCCCAATAACTTTTCGTGCCCTTGTTTATCAAGAATCTATCTATCAACGTCTATCTTAAAAATAATGAAAGAAGACTTCCGGTGGTGGCTATGAGGTGAAAAGTGACTCCCACCTGGGGATTTGGTTTTTTAGCCCTTTCTGCCTGGTTAGCAGTGATTTTGGGGAATAAATTGGTGCAGCCATGATAGAATAAGATCCCCTCTTGCGAATGATGTCTGTTAGATGCAATACAAGGCAGAGGTCGGGCAAAGGATCCTCGTCGGATTCAGAAGGTCCTCGAGGCACAGAAGGGAAAGTATGGCGAAGGCCTCTGGCTTGATGCCAAGAGGTTGGTGGACTTCTCAACAAATGAATTTAAGAAGCGGTGGCAAGCAGTCGCTGAGGATCAGGTGAACGCGATTGAGGAGGTCATGAGATGGGCGAAGAACCATCTGGGTGGAGGGGGGTGGGGGGGTCATGCCATTAGAATATACCAGGATGTTGGGGCAGAGCTGGCAAGAAGGCATGCAGCATTTAATAAGGCCAAGGCAGCTCCCTATAAGAGCAACTTGCGATTTGGGCTGGTGTACCTGGCTTGTTTTCAGGTCAAGGACAGAGACCATTATTTTGGGCCAGAGGAAGCGAATGACTTTTGTAATAGACACGGATTGGGGGGGGGTGGAATCTGATGTACTTGAGGACTATCACCGTTGCTGGTTGTTCATTAAGTTCTTCTGTATCTATATTTTTGTGTGGTATTTTGTAAAATGGGGGAGGGGACGGTGTTGTGGGACTTCTTGGTGGGGGTTGCTTCTGAGTGAATTTGGGGGTTTGTTGTATTACAGCTGTTTGAGGAGGCGATTTGGATGTGGTTCTCTTGTAATGTTTGCTATGGTAGATTGATTGATTGTTGATGTCTATGTTGTGCGAGTGTAACTATAGTCCAGCATTAACTCCTCAAAGTATCAGCTTCAACTATTTGAGTAAATCAGGTACAAAGGTAACTAGATTAAAATCTGAAATATACAAACTAAAGATTGGAATTTCTCTGCCAATCGGTATGAGATTCATGTTTTACTGAACCAGAGGATCTGACTTCTTACTGACGAAACAATCAAATCAGACAACATGAAAGGATTATGTAAGATATTCATGTTTCAAATGAAACCCTTCACTGGAACAGTTTATGTAGCTTTTTCAAAAGCACATTAGTAACCTATGATTTTTTCAGTGTGTTTAAGGTTAACCGTGATCTCTTCTGTAAGTAAAATTCTCAATATAGGAAAATATTTTTTGAAGTACATTCATAGATGGGAAGATATATATTTTGTTTTTTTAAAAAAAAAATACTTTTTAAAATCTGTAAGCGCTGTTGCATAACTAGTTTCTCTCAAGCGATGATGATGTTGTTGTAACAAAGGTGTCCATAGAATCATGGAAACATTACGGTGCAGAAAGAGGCCATTGGGCCCATAGTGTCTTCCCTGGCCAATGAAGAAGAAGCTCGCCGCTCATTTTAATCTCATTTTCCAGAGAGTTTCAGTCTCAAACACCAGTGAATTCCAGACGTCCACCAGCTTTTGGGTGATAAAGCTTTTCCTAATGTACCCTCTAATCCTTCTACCAATCACATTAAATCTATGACCCCTGGTAATTGACGCCTCATAGAATCTCTCAGTGCAGAAAAGGCTTGGGCCCATCGGGTCTTCACTGACTCATGAAAAACACCTGGCCTGACCACTAAATCCCAGTTACCAGCACTTGGACCATAGCCTTCAATATTGTGATGTGCCAAGTGCTCATCCAGGTATTTTTTTAAAGGATGTGAAGCAACCCACCTCTACCACCCTCCCAGGCAGTGCATTCCAGACCGTCCTTGCATCCCCCCCCTCAACCTCCTGCCCCTCACCTTGAGCTTATGCCACCTCGTGACTGACCCCCTCAATTAAGGAGACTAGCTGCTCCCTTTTCACCCTCATAATCTTGTACACCTTGATTGACCCTCAGTCTTCTCTGTTCCAGCGAAAACAACCCAAGCCTATCCAACCTCTCTTCGTAACAATGTTCCTGGGTGGCACAGTGACACAGTGGTTAGCACTGCTTCCTACGGTGCTGAGGACCCGGGTTTGATCCTGGCCCCGGGTCACTGTCTGTGTGGAGTTTGCAGTTCTGGTCACATTATAGGAAGGATATAAATTTAGAGTACCCAATTATTTTTTTTCCCCAATTAAGGGACAATTTAGTGTTGCCAATCTACGTAACCTTTGGGTTGTGGGGGTGAAACCCCCACGGGGAGAACGTGCAGACTCCGCACAGTCACCTGAGGCTGGAATTGAACCTGGGACCCTGGAGAGGCAGCATTGCTAACCACGGTGCCGCCTCTGTCTAGGCTCCTCATAATTTCTCACACATCAATTAGGTCACCCCTTGGCCTCCGTTGTTCTCAGGAAAACAACCCCCAGCCGATCCGATCTCCCCTCATTGTTGCAATTTTCAAACCGTGGCTGCATTCTTGTAATCTTGTCTGCGCACTCTCTCCAGCGCAATGATGTCCTTCCTGTGATGTGACGAGAACTGTGCACAAAATTCCAGCTGGCCGAACCAGCATTTTATACAGTTCATACAGGCCTGCTTTTGTATTCAATACCTCACCCAATAAAGAAAAGCACCCCATATGTTTTCTCAACCACCTGTCCTGCCACCTTCAAGGACCTATGGTCATGTACTCCAAGGTCTCACTTCCTCAACCCCTGTCAATATCTTCCCGTTTTCCCTCCCCAAATGCATTACCTCTCTCTTTCCGGATTGAAATCCATTTGCCACGTTTCTGCCCACTCAACCAAACCTTTAAACATCATTCTGGAGCCGACCGCTATCTTCACTCTCAACTCCGCGGCCAATTTTATGTAATTTCTGGTCTAACTCTTGAGACATTTTTAAATTGATGCTCTGTTGTCACAAACATTCCTAATTATTTCCAATAATGTTTTTTGTCTTTGCAAGGTGGGAATGCTGCAAATGTGTATAAAGATCTACAAAAACTCTCCTGTATGTTCAAAGATCAGCTTGTGTATCCTCTGCTTGCCAATGCCAGACAAGGTAAAGCACCTCAGCCTCTGTCCCACTGATTTCTATCAGGATGTAAGGAGAAGAGGGATGGCGAGACAAAAGGGTGCTAATTTACTTTGAAAGTAATGTTTTCACCACAAATTATGTTTCTCCACCTCCCCATCGCTTTCAAATGTTTACTGGGAAATTTATTTTCTAAAAATGATTTGCTCAATGAATGTTAATTTCGATGACGGTAATTTGTAACCTGATGGCTCCCCTGCAGATCAAATATGCCTTAATTAGTTCTGCCCAAAATCTCCCTTGTATCTGAATCAATTAACCTACACAAGCAGCTAGATAGTGGCAGTTATATGTGTGGTTATGATTCAATCTGAAATAATTACAGCTATCCCTTGTTTAGCCCTCCTGATGTGTTCATACGAAACAGTGTACTGAATGAAAACCTGCTGAACAAGAATCACTTTCCCATAAGGAAGCATGTAGTAATAAGGATGATGTCATTTTTACATTAAAATCAAAGTGGCTGCCTTGAACCCAAATGGCCCAAAGATCCTCACCCTAACCTTCTGCTTGCTGCTTCCCACTCCGTTTGTCACCTCACCCACCCCATTCCCTTCCTCACACTCACTGCCCTTCCTGCTCCCTAACTCACTTCCTCCCTTTTCATAGAATCATCGAATTTACAGTGCAGAAGGAGGCCATTTGGCCCATTGAGCCTGCACCGGCCCTTGGAAAGAGCTCCCTACTTAAGCCCACACCTCCACCCTATCCCCGTAACCCACTAACCCAACTTGACCTTTTGGACATTAAGGGCCAATTTATCATGGTCAATCCACCTAACCTTTGGACTGTGGGAGGAAACCGGAGCATCCGGAGGAAACCCAGGCCTCTCCTGAGCCCTTGGAACGAATGTTCAGGAAAGGGCAGCGACAAGAGGGAGAGTCAGGGGAGGGAGGCAGCAGCGGGGAGGAGTGGTAGAAGGACTGAGTCTGCTGAGTAACTAGATTAAAAGAAGGCAGTGACATGGGGAAATTTGCAAAGTGTTAAAATGCATTTTAATGGGGAATAGCTGTATCCAGAAACATTAATTTCATGCAGTAAATTATCTACTAGCTTTCATTTTTCTTAGTTGGATTTTTAAAATTTTAATTTGGAATCGCAGATTAAAGGTTAATTTATTTTCTATTAATGGATTACAAAAAAAATAAGTTTTCATAAATGAAATGTCTTTTTTTAAACCCTTCCAGCTTTGAACCTCCCGGATGTGTTTGGCCTTGTCGTCCTTCCCCTGGAACTTCAATTGCGAATTTTCCGACTCCTGGACGTATTGTCTATTTTATCTCTCTCGGCAGTATGCCGGCATCTTTTTACAGCTACTAATGACCAACTACTTTGGAGATTTCTGTACTTGAGGGACTTCAGAGGTGAGAGAACCATTGGGCTGATGCCAGCAAATCCTGAAGAATAACAGCTCGATAATATTAAATAACTGGATGTATATATGCTGCCTATCAGCTCTCTAATGTATTGCTTTGTGACTGTGTCCAGGGACTTTCGCACTGCTGTTTATTTCCTGGAACACAATTAAATCTTGTTATTTATGTCATTTGCTGTAAATGTATTGGTCACTGAACGTGCTGACGTTGTGAAAGAGGCTGTAATAATACGAGTCTGTCTTTGTGAGCAGAGTAATAAATTTCAAATTAAATTCTAAAATGGCCGAGCGAGAGATGAATAAAGTCTTTAGTCAAGCTTCGAAGTAGCAAACTTTGCAAGTGATGTACTATCGTTTGCCTATTGGTTCATTTGCAAATTAAAGTTAAGGATTATCTAATTTCTTATTTTGAAACAGATTTGCGAGCCAGCAGCCATGACTGGAAGATAGTAAGTAGAGGTTTTTTAATTTTTTTTTAAATTGCTTCTGTAATTTCACAATTGTTAACATTTTATTATTCATGTTAGTACAGGGTAGATGCAGTAGAATCCAAATGTTTGCATTAATAAAAATGCTGTGCTCTTTTTCACAACTGGCTTCAATTTGCAGAGATTAGAGGGGAGTGAAAGTAACATTTTCCCATTGAACTCTCAGTCAGTGCTGAGGAGAAGGGTAGGATGATCTTTGTGTCACGTGAGACTGGGAATCTACTCCCAGCTGAACAGTTAACAGCTGCTGTTCAGATTCACACAGTGAGAATGGCCAGTTAGGCAAAATGCTAACCCTGTTCAAGTACACCCAGCATGAGGTACTACCAAACGTAGCGAGGGAGGTTGCTGTGGTATGATGAGGGTAGCAGAATATGGTGGTGTTCAGTTAACAGTCTGAAGCTTCTCAACAAAATTATCCATTGCATCCAAATTTTAAGAAAAAATGCAGACAGTCCTGCTGCATTATTCCATCGAGCAGTAGCTTCTGAATAATGCCAGTAAGTTCCCAAGTTTCAAAATAATGTTGGGAAGATTTGCCTAACTGAGGTACTGCTTTTCCCCTGTGTGTTAAAGAAGGACGAGGAGAAAGCAGGACAGGTTAAGGCATGGCTTGTGACTACAACAATAGAATGGAAACTGAGATAGTTCAATGGAGAATAGACAATTTACATTTTTGTGTATTACATTTGTGAAGATGTTCTAACATCAACATCACCATTGTTTTTAAAGCTCTACAAAGAAAAATATGTCATGAGGAGAAAACGCTGCACAGAATTCCTCTGTATTTGCCACCGGCTTTTGCCTGTATTTCCAGGCCAACCTGGCCCGTTCAATCCCTTCCATTTGAACCTCGCAATTTTTATCCGCCTGGGATTATTGGAGGAGAATACGATGAGCATCCTCAGCTGCCGTACCGAGGAGATCCTATCAATCGCTTTTTACCTGGATCAGGACCGCTGCCAGGGACATTGCCTCCATTCAGGCCACCGTTTGACCCAACTGATTCTTTGCCAGGTCAGTCAAGCTGCAATGCCTGGATTTCACGGCATCACATTTACAGGGAGGGTCTTCTGGAGGCAGATCAGCAAATATTAGGCGTGGCAACATTTAGGAACGCCTCCAATGAAGCTTTTGGACTTTCTTAATTTCATTCTGAAAGGATCGGTTTGCTGCATTCTAGTCTTTGTCAATCTTTCTTTAAAAAATCTAAACCGCTTGCAGCTGTAACATGCTCCATTGTATTTTCATTTGCCAATCCAAGTCTGAAAAGTAAAGAAGGAGTATGGGAAATGTGGGACAGAGGGATCTAATGCACATTTGACCCAATGGAGTCATTGTGCCAAAACATATTTGTGAATGTTATTTCAGTGAAGGAGCAAGTGGGCTTTAGAATATTACAGCAACTTTGATCAATATGTTCATATTTTTGTCTGGAATTTTTTCCTGGAAAATGTAAATACTTTATTTGACTGCAAAGTTGCAGATTTGGACAAGGTGGGTTACATATTTGACTGTGATTCAAAGAATCAGCTTCTTGATAACTATTACCCTGCACAGTAACAATTTCAATCTTCCTGTATTTGCTTCTAGATATTGTATCAAATTGTGGTACACAAAGATGTTACTTTACTTACTAAAGCCAAAAGTGTTTATAATATTTCCTGTATCGTGCACAGAAATAAATAGTTTCAGATGACTTTGGAATGATTCTTCTGAAAGCGTTTTTGTAAAAGTCACCATTGATTCAACTATATCATTGTGAAGGACCTCACGGATCATCGGTGAACCTGAAATGGGTAGGATTTCAGAGATGGGCCACACCTGATTTATTCAAATGCTGGTGCTGTTTATCTGTGGAGTGAGAAATTTATTTTTCCTTTTAAAATCCTCCACTTCCTCAACCCCCATTTCAAATTAAGTATCAGGCCGCTTGTGTTCCATCTGTCCACTGTTACATAGAAAATAGGAGCAGGAGGAGGCCATTCGGCCCTTCAAGCCTGTTCTGCCATTTATTACGATCAGGGGCTGATCATCCAATTCAATAGCCTAATTGGATTTGATTTGATTTATTGTCACGTGTACCGAGGTACAATGAAAAAGTATTGTTCTGAGCCAGTCCAGACAGATCATTCCATACATTAAAGAACAGGAGACATACATAAATACACAATATAAATACATAGACACAGACATCGGGTGAAGCATAACGGAGTGCAGTGCTACAACAGTACAGCAAAATGTGTGAAGAGATCAGTTCAGTCCATAAGGAGGGTCATTCAGGAGTCTGGTAGCAGCGGGGAAGAAGCTGTTTTTGAGTCTGTTCGTGTGTGTTCTCAGACTTTTGTATCTCCTGCCCGATGGAAGAAGTTGGAATAGTGAGTAAGCCGGGTGGGAGGGGTCTTTGATTATGCTGCCCGCTTTCCCAAGGCAGCAGGAGGTGTAGATGGAGTCAATGGATGGGAGGCGGGTTTGTTTGATGGACTGGGCGGTGTTCACGACTCTCTGAAGTTTCTTGCGGTCCTGGGCCGAGCAGTTGCCATACCAGGCTGTGATGCAGCCAGATAGGATGCTTTCTATGATGCATCTCCTTTGATCCCCTTCCCCCTAAATGCCATATTTAACTGCTCCTTAAAACATACCCTTTTTTGGCCTCCGTTACTTTCTGTGGTAACAAATTCCACAGGCTCACCACTCTCTGGGTGAAGAAATTTCTCCTCATCTCTGTCCTAAATGGTCTATCCCGTATCCAGAGACCGTGACCCCTGGTTCTGAACACCCCAACCATCAGGAAAATCCTGTCTAGGATAAAGGTTTCTGTGTGATCCCCTGTCATTCTTCTGAACTCCAGTGAATATAATCTTTATTAGTTACAAGTAGGCTTACATTAACACTGCAGTGAGGTTACTGTGAAAATCCCCTAGTCGCCACACTTCAGTGCCTGTTTGGGTACACAGAGGGAGAATTCAGAATGTCCAATTCACCTAACAGCACGTTTTTTGGGATTTGTGGGAGGAAACCGGAGCACCCGGAGGAAACCCACGCAGAGAACGTTCAGACAACGCACAGACCGTGACCCAAGCTAGGAATCGAACTTGGGACCATGGCACTGTGCTACCATGCCACCCTAACCAATTTGATCATTACTTGTATGTCTGTCCTACCATCCCAGGAATCAGTCTGGTAACCCTTTGCTGAACTCCCTCGAGAACAAGAACATCCTTCCTCAGATAAGGAGAACAAAACTGCGCACAATATTCCAGGTGTGGCCTCACCAAGGCCCTGTATAATTGCAGCAAGACACCCCTGCTCCTGTACTCTAATCCTCTGGCAATGAAGGCCAACGTACCATTTGTCTTCTTTACTGCTTGCTGTACCTGCATGCTTACCTTTAGTGACTGGTGTACGAGGACACCCATGTCTCTTTGCACATTCAACTCTCCTAATTTACGGCCATTCAGATAATAGTCTGCCTTCCCATTTTTTTCTACCAAATTGGATAACCTTGCATCTATCCAAATTATACTGCATCTGCTATTCGTTTGGTCACTCAACCTGTCCAAATCGCACTGAAGGATCTCTGCATCCTCCTCACAGCTCACCCTCCCACCAACTTGGTGTCTTCTGCAATTTGGAGATATTACATTTAGTACCTCATCCAAATCATTAATATATATCCACTGGCTCCCCCTCATCAACTCTGCTAGTCACAGAAGAATTCTGGTTGATTTGTCGAGCATGATTTCCCCTTGCTGAATCCCATGCTGCTCTGTCTGATCCTGCCACTGTTACCCAAGTTCTGTTATTAAATCTTTGATAATGGATTCTAGAATTTTCCCCATTACCGACGTCGGGTTTACTCTCTACCTTCCCTTTTAAATAGTGGAGTTACATTCGCTACTCTCCAGTCCAAGGGGTGGCGGTGGCATAGTGGTATTGTTGCTGGTCTAGTAATCCAGAGACACAGGGTGATGATCTGGGGACCCTGGTTCCAATCCCACCACGGCGAGTGATAGAATTTAAAACTCAGAAATATCTGGAATTAAAGTCCATAATGATGACCATGAAACCATTATTAATTGTTGTAAAAACCCATCTGGTTCACTAATGTCCTTTAGGGAAGGAAATCTACCGTCCTTACCCGGTCTGACCTACATGCTGCCTCACAGCTCCAGGGACCCGGTATTAATTCCGGCCTCGGATGACTGTCCGTGTGGAGTCTGCAGGTTCTCCCCGTGTCTGCGTGGGTTTCCTCCCACAGTCCAAAGATGGGCAGGTTAGGTGGACTGGCCATGTTAGATTGCCACTTAGTGTCCAAAAGGTTAGGCGGGGTTACGGCGTTAGGGTGGAGGCGTGGACTCTTTCCAAGGGCTGGTGCAGACTCTGAAATGGCCGAGCAAGTCACTCAGTTGTATTCAACCGCTACTAAAACACAAAAAAAAATGAAACCGGACGGACCACCCGGCATCGAACCAGCATCGGAAACGACAACAGCAAACGCAGCCCTGCCGATCCTGCAATGTCCTCCTTACTAACATGTTGGCTTGTGCCAAAGTTGGGAGAGCTGTCTCACAGACCTGTTAAGCAACAGCCTGACATAGTTATACTCACAGAACCATACTTTACAGGCAATGTCCCAGGCACTACTATCGCCATTCCTGAGTATGTCCTGTCTCACCGGCAGGGCAGACCCAGCAGGGTGGCGGCACAGTGGGATACAGTCGGGAGGGAGTTGCCCTGCGAGTCCTCAACATCGACCCTGGATCCCATGTCTCGTGGCTTCAGTTTAAACATGGGCAAGAAAACCTCCTGCTGATTACCACGTACCGGCCACCATCAGCTGATGTATCAGTACTCCTCCATGTTGAAGACCACTTGGAGGAAGCACTGCGGGTGGCAAAGGCACAGAATGTACTCTGGGTGGGGAACTTAAATGTCAATCACCAAGAGTGGCTCGGTCGTACCACCACAGACCGAGCTGGCCGGGTCCTAAAGGACAATAGCTGCTAGACTGGGACTGCAGCAGGTGGTGAGGGAACCAACAAGAGGGAAAAACATGCTTGACCTCATCCTCACCAATCTGCCTGTTGTAGATGCATTTGTCCATGACAGTATCGGTAGAAGTGACCACCCCACAATCCTTGTGGAGACAAAGTTCCATCTTCACGTTGAGGATACCCTCCATCGTGTTGTGTGGCACTATCACCGTGATAAATGGGATAGACTTCAAACAGATCTAGCAACTCCAGGCTGGGCATCCACGAGGTTCTGTGGGCCATCAGCAGCAGCAGAATTGTATTCAAACACAATCTGTAACCTCATGGCCCAGCATATCCCCCACTCTCCCATTATCACCCAGCCAGGAGATCAGGAGTAGCACCAGACATTCCCAAAAGTCAGGTGTCGGCCTGGTGAAGCTACAACACAGGACTATTTGTGTGCCAAACAGCAGGAGCAGCAAGTAATAGATCCCACAGCCAACAAATCAGATCTAAGCTCTGCAGTCCTGCCACATCCAGCCGTGAATGGCGGTGGACAATTAAACAACTCACTGGAGGAGGAGGCTCCACAAATATCCCCATCCTCAATGATGGAGGAGCCCAGCACGTCAGACAAGGCTGAGGCATTCACAATGTAGGCAAAGCACTAAATCAATTTTATGAAATGATAAAAGACGAGGTTCATCAGTTTTTTTAGATTGTTATCACCCATTCCCAAGATATCAGCCAAACAATTGTGCAACTAAATAAAATGGGCGGCAACCAAAGTTGCACAAAATCTGATGAATATGCAGATTTGAAAGGTATAATCTTCAGCAAAGATAAAGTAACCTGTGTTGATATTGAACACATTGATTGGGAGAAAGGCTTCCAGAAGTGTCCTGAATTGAAACTAGTAAATATTCTTTCAGCTTCCGCCAATATTAATAGACTTGCATGTTAAAGTCAAAAGATTCAACCACTTGATTAGTATTTTTCCTCGAATATAGGTTCACAATCCCCTGATGATGATGAGTAGGTGGGTAGGTGTTCTAGAGATTTATCAACACCATGTCGGCTTTCATTACTAGGAACTGCGGAACAGCAGTTGGGTTTCATAAGAACTAGGAGCAGGAGTAGGCCATCTGGCCCCTCGAGCCTGCTCCGCCATTCAATTAGATCATGGCTGATCTTTTGTGGACTCAGCTCCACTTTCCGGCCCGAACACCATAACCCTTAATCCCTTTATTCTTCAAAAAACTATCTATCTTTACCTTAAAAACATTTAATGAAGGAGCCTCAACTGCATCACTGGGCAAGGAATTATATAGATTCACAACCCTTTGGGTGAAGAAGTTCCTCCTAAACTCAGTCCTAAATCTACTTCCCCTTATTTTGAGGCTATGTCCCCTAGTTCTGCTTTCACCCGCCAGTGGAAACAACCTGCCCGCATCTATTCTATCCCCTTCATAATTTTAAATGTTTCTATAAGATCCCCCCTCATCCTTCTAAATTCCAACGAGTACAGTCCCAGTCTACTCAACCTCTCCTCATAATCCAACCCCTTCAGCTCTGGGATTAACCTAGTGAATCTCCTCTGCACACCCTCCAGTGCCAGTATGTCCTTTCTCAAGTAAGGAGACCAAAACTGAACACAATACTCCAGGTGTGGCCTAACACCTTATACAATTGCAACATAACCTCCCTAGTCTTAAACTCCATCCCTCTAGCAATGAAGGGCAAAATTCCATTTGCCTTCTTTATCACCTGTTGCACCTGTAAACCAACTTTCTGTGACTCATGCACTAGCACACCCAGGTCTCTCTGCACAGTGGCATGCTTCAATATTTTATCGTTTAAATAATAATCCCGTTTGCTGTTATTCCTACCAAAATGGATAACCTCACATTTGTCAACATTGTATTCCATCTGCCAGACCCTAGCCCATTCACTTAACCTATCCAAATCCCTCTGCAGATTTCCAGTATCCTTTGCACTTTTCGCTTTACCACTCATCTTAGTGTCATCTGCAAACTTGGACACATTGCCCTTGGTCCCCAACTCCAAATCATCTATGTAAATTGTGGGCCCAACACTGATCCCTGAGGGACACCACTAGCTACTGATTGCCAACCAGAGAAAACCCATTAACCCCCACTCTTTGCTGTCTATTAATTAACCAATCCTCTATCCATACTACTACTTTACCCTTAATGCCATGCATCTTTATCTTATAACATTTTGTGTGGCACCTTGTCAAAGGCTTTCTGGAAATCCAGATATACCACATCCATTGGGTCCCTGTTATCTACTGCACTGGTAATGTCCTCCAAAAATTCCACTAAATTAGTTAGGCACGCCCTGCACTTTATGAACCCATGCTGCATCTGCCCAATGGGACAATTTCTATCCAGATGCCTCGCTATTTCTTCCTTGATAGATTCCAGCATCTTCCCTACTACCGAAGTTAAGCTCACTGGCCTATAATTTCCCGCTCTCTGCCTATTAGGCAGGAGAGCCTTACGCCAGTGGTAGGGAAATTACTGGAGAGAATTCTTCGAGACAGGAAGCAAATGGATGTATTAGTGAGAGGCAGCACGGTTTTGTGAAGGGGAGGTCGTGTCTCACTAACTTGATAGAGTTTTTTGAAAAGGTCACAAAGATGATTGATGCAGGTAGGGCAGTGGATATTGTTCATATGGACTTCAGTAAGGCCTTTGACAAGGTCCCTCATGGTAGACTGGTACAAAAGGTGAAGTCACACGGGATCAGGGGTGAGCTGGCAAGGTGGATACAGAGCTGCCTAGGTCATAGAAGGCAGAGAGTAGCAATGGAAGGGTGCTTTTCTATTTGGAGGGCTGTGACTAGTGGTGTTCCGCAGGGATCAGTGCTGGGACCTTTGCTGTTTGTAGTATATATAAATGATTTGGAGGAAAATGTAACTGGTCTGATTAGTAAGTTTGCAGACAACACAAAGGTAGGTGGAATTGCGGATAGCAATGAGGACTGTCAGAGGATACAGCAGGATTTAGATCGTTTGGAGACTTGGGCAGAGAGATGGCAGATGGAGTTTAATCCGGAGAAATGTGAGGTAATGCATTTTGGAAGGTCTAATGCAGGTAGGGAGTATACAGTGAATGGTAGAACCCTCGAGTATTGAAAGCCAGAGAGATCTAGGTGTACAGGTCCACAGGTCACTGGAAGGGGCAACACAGATGGAGAAGGTAGCCAAGAAGGCATACGGCATGCTTGCCTTCATTGAGTATAAGAATTGACAAGTCATGTTGCAGCTGTTTAGAACCTTAGTTAGGCCACACTTGGGAGTATAGTGTTCAATTCTGGTCGCCACACTACCAGAAGGATGTGGAGGCTTTAGAGCGGCTGCAGAAGAGATTTACCAGGATGTTGCCTGGTATGGATGGCATTAGCTATGAGGAGTGGTTGAATAAACTCGGTTTATTCTCACTGGAACGACGGAGGTTGAGGGGAGAGCCGATAGAGGTCTACAAAATTACGAAGGGCATAGACAGAGTGGATAGTCAGAGGCTTTTCCCCAGGATAGAGGGGTTAATTACTAGGGGGAATAGGTTTAAGGTGCGAGGGGCAAGGTTTAGAGGAGATGTACGAGGCAAGTTTTTTTACACAGAGGGTAGTGGGTGCCTGGAACTCGCTGCCGGAGGAGGTGGTGGAAGCAGGGACGATAGTGACATTTAAGGGGCATCTTGACAAATACATGAATAGGATGGGAATAGAGGGATACGGACCCAGGAAGTGTAGAAGATTTTAGTTTAGACGGGCAGCATGGTCGGCACGGGCTTGGAAGGCCGAAGGGCCTGTTCCTGTGCTGTACTTTTCTTTGTTCTTTGAATTAAGCTAACTTGCATTTACAATTATCTAGAAACATAGAAAGTATTGGGTCATTTGGCCCTTTAACCTCCTAATCTCAGTCGGAAATGGTCTCCTCGTAACCTGAGAGGCTGACCCATTATTCTAGACCCACAGACCCAGGCAGAGAAGACAACAGGATATACATTGTTGAATCTGGCAGGACTAGCCCATTATTCAATATAAAGCCCTGTAATGTGTTTATCCACAATTGAGTCATCGCCCACTTTACCCCTATCTCCAACCTTTGCTTGCTGAATATAATTGGAAGAGATCAGCGAATTAAGATTTCCAAACCTTCCAATTTTGACACAAGTCTCCTGATTGCAAAGCTTTTTTTTTTTGTGGAGACGACCAAGCTTTTGCTGCACATTATTTTATTTAGATGATCGCCTGCTGTGTTGCAGCCACTGTAGCTCCTCAATTTTAATTTGTGTTTGTCGCTTGCCCAGTCGCTGTGCTGTGTGTTTGGCCACAGGCAGTTTTCATTTTGAAACAACAATAACCCTGTCCAGTAAATATCCAACAAGGCAAGTAAATAAGGTTTGAAAAGAAAGCTATTCATTGAACCTACGTTCTGCTGGAAATTTGTCTTTCTCCATTTTCCAGGCCTGGATGTCATGGTTGACATCTTCGTTTGCTGTCAGGTAGGATTTTATCCTCATAAAATGCACCAAGTGGGTAACTTGCAATGTGTGTGAGATTTGGTTTTGGTCTGATTCATTAAACTGAAGCCATGCTCACAGTCAGCACTGGAGGTTTAAAAGATGCGATGTACAAACGCATGTCAACTGCTATAGCGGCAAGTGTACAAACTGCACCTTTTTTAACCTTTCTGCATTGATAAATGGGTCTGTGTACTGCTTGCAGATATATTGCTTACCCATCCATTTGCTGCGCTGTTAGATCCAAGGCTTTTGTGAATGAGTTTACTTACAGTTTCAGATTGGGGGCACACCAGTGCTTTAATATCACGCACAGACCCATTTGTGTCAACTCATTCTCTGGAAATCGAGCATCTCTAAAACTTCACAGAAGCTTGTAATGAAACACAGGGCTGGGCATTAACATGAAGGTAGTGGCCCTGCCTATCGACTGGCAAGTTGGGAGGTGAACCTGGCTTCTGAGGCAGGACATTCTGTTCTGAGAGCTGCCAGCTAATTAGAGGATTGATTGGGCACAATGGCCACTGCTGGGAGCTCCTTGCCCAGATCAGGAGATAAATCTGTTTTTTCCTATACTTGATGTCATTTGGGTTAGGGTGATCATTGGGCTTGATGGCAAATTAAACGTTTTTTGCATTATACTAGTGATGATATTAATCCATTAATGTCAGGAAGTTCTCGGGGTTTTCTCTTCTGAATACTGTCCTGTGAATATTGGTTACAGGAAGGGCTACAGGTTTGGTGTTGGCTGGAGACAGCATCGGACTTGGATATACTGTCCTCTGCTTGAAAGTCACCATCTAAACTCACACAACACCTCTTTAGCAGTGTTTCTGTACCTAATTGTCCCAGAGAGCCACATTATCTGAGGATGAGGGAGAAAATTACAAACATGAGAATTAGGAGCAGGGTTGGCCATTCGGCCCCTCGAACCAATTGTTCTCCCATTCAATAAGATCTACATTCCGCCGACAAATGATAATCTACCTCCGTCTTAAAAATATTCACCAACTCTGCCCCCATTGCTCTCGGGGAGAGTTCCAAAGATTCACCACCTTCTGAGAGAAATACATTATTTTCTCTGCAGTTAGGGATAGCACAAAATATTTGCTTTATTTTTAAAAGAAACAAGTGTACTATCAACTCAACACATTACAACTACACATAGGCCAAGTATAACATTCTTCCTTATCACAATTAAATTACAGTTTCACTAAATAATAGTATAAATATGACAATATAATGCATGATAAACGTAAATCAGAGTCTTCATCTCCATTTCCTCCACAATGGGTTAATGAGGGATAAGTAGTGGTAGAACCCTCAAGAGTATTGAAAGTCAGAGAGATCTAGGTGTACAGGTCCACAGGTCACTGAAAGGGGCAACACAGGTGGAGAAGGTAGTCAAGAAGGTATATGGCATGCTTGCCTTCATTGGCCGGGGCATTGAGTATAAGAATTGGCAAGTCATGTTGCAGCTGTATAGAACCTTAGTTAGGCCACACTTGGAGTGTAGGGTTCAATTCTGGTCGCCACACTACCAGAAGGATGTGGAAGCTTTAGAGAGGGTGCAGAGGAGATTTACCAGGATGTTGCCTGGTATGGATGGCATTAGCTATGAGGAGCAGTTCAATAAACTCTGTTTGTTCTCACTGGAACGACGGAGGTTGAGGGGTGACCTGATAGAGGTCTACAAAATTGTGAGGGGCATAGACAGAGTGGATAGTCAGAGGCTTTTTCCCCAGGGTAGAGGGGTCAATTACTAGGGGGCATAGGTTTAAGGTACGAGGGGCAAGGTTTAGAGGAGATGTACGAGGCAAGTTTTTTACACAGAGGGTAGTGGGTGCCTGGAACTCCCTGCCGGAGGAGGTGGTGGAAGCAGGGACGATAGTGACATTTAAGGGGCATCTTGACAAATACTTGAATAGGATGGGAATAGAAGTTAGATGGGCAGCATGGTCGGCACAGGCTTGGAGGGCCGAAGGGCCTGTTCCTGTGCTGTACTTTTCTTCTTTTTTCTTTGTTAATTCAATAGTTTGCAGACTGCTGCAGTCCACTGGGCCTGAATTGGAATTCCTGGGACATGTGCGACTATTTCCACATTTATTAAAGATCGTGATGGTACAATTTTAATATCCCTCTGGCTCCTGCCTGTTTCCAGTGGCCCCCTTTACCAACAAGGGCAAGAAATCGCAGCAGCCTGGCACCAGTTGTGATCAACCCCATTCCCATCAGCAGATCGGTTAAAATTGCAGCTTCACTCTGTGAGCTCAGTTACAAAACTGCAGGAAGGACCCAGGAGCACGTCTGGACGTTTCGAGGAGAGCGAATGAAAGGTGTTTATAATTTAAGAAATGACAACGTAAAAAAAACCAAGATCCACATAATTTGAAAAATGACAACATTGATGCCATCTCTAGTAGGAAATATTTCTAAAGATCACACCTCACGACAACCTTCACCCCGCACCACCCCCTACTCCTGCCATCGGTCACCCAACATGTCCATCCTGGCACAGTGGTTAGCACTGGTGCCTCACAGCTCCAGGGACCCAGGTTCAATTCTCGCCTCGGGTGACTGGGGGGGGGGGGCATAACAATTTAGTCAAATTCTTCTTGTGTCTCATGTTTGAATAAGCTACTCTCACACATTGAGCAAACCATTTACCTCCGAATATTAACGTTTGCTAAAACGTGGTTTTGGGAGTGAAGTGGCGGAAAAACATCTTTAAATAATGCATCAAAGTAACAGTAAAGCAGCACAGTATCAGGCAATCGTACAGCTTTGGGTTCACCAAATGATTGACAGTCTTATATTTATTTGGAGGAAGAAACTTTCCTTTTTATGTACATTATTAGCAAAACAAGAAAAAACAACCTCCGATGGTTGTCTGGTAGTCAGACAATATAGGGGAATCAGTCAGGCATGCTACAAATAGAAGTGACAAATAGTAAGAGAATCCCATTTATTTGAACGTGTTTCACAATATCTTTCTGGTAACTTGGATTATGTATTAAACAAAGCCAATATGTTGTGGCTGCATGTTTCCACTATTTTGGTTAAACCTATGCTAGAATTTTTAAATTTTGAACTATATAATGTCAATATATTAAGAAGAAAGAGAATGGACCCATGTGACAAGGTAAGGCCTTCGTACAGTCTGGCCCAGCACAATGAGAACGTTATTGTAAATACTTTTTCTGATGGTCTAAGGTTAAAGATTTTGAATGTTGCCTTTACTGGTTTGGGACTTTTAAAACTAATTTAAGTTATAGGTCATCTGTGATTTCTCTTGCTCAGTGAGACCCAATGCATTCATGACCCTGGTATGGACTGTCCCTTATTTATCTGCTCATCATTACTATCTCTGACGGTGGCATGGTGCTGCAGTGGTTAGCACTGCTGCCTCACATCACTGAGGACCCGGCTTTGATCCTGGCCCCGGGTCACTGTCTGTGTGGAGTTAGCACATTCTCCCCGTGTCTGCGTGGGTCTCACCCCCACAACACAAAGATGTGCAGGGTAGATTGATTGGTCACACTAAATGGCCCCTTAATTGGAAAAAAAATAATTGGGTACTCTAAAACTTAAAAATAAATAAATAATTGTTAACCCTGAGTGCTTTCTCATTCTCTGTATCACTGTCCACGCAAAAATGTTGTTTCCGTGGTGAATCACTGAAACATAATGAAAAGTATTTTTAAAACCACCTCAGCCATCTATAGTGTGATGAATGTAGGAAATTGGTATATATATTGTATTTTATATCTCTCAACTCAGGCATTAAAAAAAATACACATGCTGCAGTAATATTATTAAGTAATTTAGGCTAATGTTTCCAGACACTGGCTGCTGAAGGTGCAATTAAGATGGCATAAAAAGTAAGATCATCAGACATGATTGGAATGAATGTGTTTACAAAGTGAGGCTTAATGGAATTTGTTGTGATTACTTTCGAGTAGATAAGTTGAGACGTTGTGTTTAGACTTGGGTATGAGGTCAGGGGATCTGAGTGGGATAACGACAATGTAATTAATAGGAGGAGCCAGGTTTGTAGCATGCAATTTAGTTTTTAGCTTTGCTGGGAGCTTGGAGCTGAGCAGCAGCTTTTGCCATAAACTGTCAGGTTAAGCAGTAGTCTGACACAGATACAAGGAATCTGCAGGCTGTTTCCTGACGGGATCTCTTTCTCTCATCATGTATTCTTTCCAAGAAATCTATATTCAAGTGTACAGCAAGTATCCCTGTGTTTTCTAACTTTATTTATAAGTGGCTTTTGACCTGTGATGGGCTTTGCTTGATTGGAAGATAGAGAAGGTATCAGTTAGATGTTAGTGTTTACTTTTTATTGTTAAGAATTATTTAACTGTTCATTGTAAGATATTTTCTGTAATAATGTGTTTAATCCTGTGTTAAGAATAAAGTTTGTTTTAATATAAAATATATATATTGGTCAGAGTCATAACTCCTGGGGTGAATTATTCTTTCCTCAGCTTTAAAACATTTTTAAAAGTGTTTGGCGTTCTTGTCCGGTATCCTGACAAGTGTTGGGATCTGGTCTGGGATCTTAACAACATCCATTCATTTAGATCAGTCCTCATATCATCCATTGTAGTATTTACTTCTTGCTTAATTATTCCAGTAATTTAGCTTCCATTATATTTGGAGGTTTGGTTCAGAATTTGATCACCTTTTGTGTTAAGATTTTCTTCATCAATCCTACAATAACCTGTTTATTGGTTTGAGCCATTTCCCCAGTTCTTTCACAGTTTAAAGTAAAGTTCCTCATTAAATGTTTTCATAACTTTAGTTAACTTGTATATCTCCACAAAATCAGCTCTCAGTGCCTCCCTTCCAGCCTGACAAGCCCAAGCTTTATCGCACAAAAAGAGGGTGATTTTATGTTTTGACTGGGTCTTTAATGGAACAATCCAAAATAATCCTATTAGTCAAATTTCTGCTGAATTCCTGTATCCTCCTTGGCTTCAAATATTTATCCAACTTTCCTTTAAATATTCAATAGATCTGCCTCAACTCCATGTGGCAATGCATTGCATGTTTAACAATTCTCTGCATAAAGACATTTCTCCAATGCTCTCTTCTCTTAGCCATGTGCCAGTAGAAACAGGCCCAGTATGGATAGAGCAGGGACAGGAATGGTTGTTGCAGGTTCCGGGGTTTAGGTGCTTTAGTAAGGTCAGAGAAGGGGGCAAAAGAGGGGGAGGTGTGGCGCTGCTAGTCAAGGACAGTATTACGGTGGTAGAAAGGATACAAGATGGGGACTCTTCTTCCGAGGTAGTATGGGCTGAGGTTAGAAACAGGAAAGGAGAGGTCACCCTGTTGGGAGTTTTCTATAGGCCACCTAATAGTTCTAGAGATGTAGAGGAAAGGATGGCGAAGATGATTCTGGAAAAGAGCGAAAGTAACAGGGTAGTTGTTATGGGAGACTTTAACTTTCCTAATATTGACTGGAAAAGATATAGTTCGAGTACATTGGATGGGTCGTTCTTTGTACAATGTGTGCAGGAGGGTTTTCTGACACAATATGTTGACAGGCCAACAAGAGGTGAGGCCACTTTGGATTTGGTTTTGGGTAATGAACCAGGCCAGGTGTTAGATCTGGAGGTAGGTGAACACTTTGGAGACAGTGACCACAATTCGGTGACCTTTACGTTAGTGATGGAAAGGGATAAGTATACCCCGCAGAGCAAGAGTTATAGCTGGGGGAAGGGCAATTATGATGCCATTAGACATGACTTAGGATGTGTTGGTTGGAGAAGTAGGCTGCAAGGGTTGGGCACACTGGATATGTGGAGCTTGTTCAAGGAACAGCTATTGCATGTTCTTGATAAGTACGTACCAGTCAGGCAGGGAGGAAGGGGTCGAGCGAGGGAACCGTGGTTTACCAAAGAAGTGGAATCTCTTGTTAAGAGGAAGAAGGAGGCCTATGTGAAGATGAGGCGTGAAGTTTCAGTTGGGGCGCTTGATAGTTACAAGGAAGCGAGGAAGGATCTAAAGAGAGAGCTGAGACGAGCAAGGAGGGGACATGAGAAGTCTTTGGCAGGTAGGATCAAGGAAAACCCAAAAGCTTTCTATAGGTATGTCAGGAATAAAAGAATGACTAGGGTAAGAGTAGGGCCAGTCAAGGACAGTGGTGGGAAGTTGTGTGTGGAGGCTGAGGAGATAAGCGAGATACTAAATGAATACTTTTCGTCAGTATTCACTCAAGAAAAAGATAATATTGTGGAGGAGAATGCTGAGACCCAGGCTATTAGAATAGATGGCATTGAGGTGCGTAGGGAAGAAGTGTTGGCAATTCTGGACAAGGTGAAAATAGATAAGTCCCCGGGGCCGGATGGGATTTATCCTAGGATTCTCTGGGAAGCCAGGGAAGAGATTGCTGAGCCTTTGGCTTTGATTTTAGGTCATCATTGGCTACAGGAATAGTGCCAGAGGACTGGAGGATAGCAAATGTGGTCCCTTTGTTCAAGAAGGGGAGTAGAGATAACCCCGGTAACTATAGGCCGGTGAGCCTAACGTCTGTGGTGGGTAAAGTCTTGGAGAGGATTATAAAAGATACGATTTATAATCATCTAGATAGGAATAATATGATTAGGGATAGTCAGCATGGTTTTGTGAAGGGTAGGTCATGCCTCACAAACCTTATCGAGTTCTTTGAGAAGGTGACTGAACAGGTAGACGAGGGTAGAGCAGTTGATGTGGTGTATATGGATTTCAGTAAAGCGTTTGATAAGGTTCCCCACGGTCGGCTATTGCAGAAAATACGGAGGCTGGGGATTGAGGGTGATTTAGAGATGTGGATCAGAAATTGGCTAGTTGAAAGAAGACAGAGAGTGGTAGTTGATGGGAAATGTTCAGAATGGAGTTCAGTTACGAGTGGCGTACCACAAGGATCTGTTCTGGGGCCGTTGCTGTTTGTCATTTTTATAAATGACCTAGAGGAGGGCGCAGAAGGATGGGTGAGTAAATTTGCAGACGACACTAAAGTCGGTGGAGTTGTAGACAGTGCGGAAGGATGTTGCAGGTTACAGAGGGACATAGATAAGCTGCAGAGCTGGGCTGAGAGGTGGCAAATGGAGTTTAATGTGGAGAAGTGTGAGGTGATTCACTTTGGAAAGAATAACAGGAATGCGGAATATTTGGCTAATGGTAAAATTCTTGGTAGTGTGGATGAGCAGAGGGATCTCGGTGTCCATGTACATAGATCCCTGAAAGTTGCCACCCAGGTTGATAGGGTTGTGAAGAAGGCCTATGGTGTGTTGGCCTTTATTGGTAGAGAGATTGAGTTCCGGAGCCATGAGGTCATGATGCAGCTGTACCAAACTCTGGTACGGCCGCATTTGGAGTATTGCGTACAGTTCTGGTCGCCTCATTATAGGAAGGACGTGGAAGCTTTGGAACGGGTGCAGAGGAGATTTACCAGGATGTTGCCTGGTATGGAGGGAAAATCTTATGAGGAAAGGCTGATGGACTTGAGGTTGTTTTCGTTAGAGAGAAGAAGGTTAAGAGGTGACTTAATAGAGGCATACAAAATGATCAGAGGGTTAGATAGGGTGGACAGCGAGAGCCTTCTCCCGCGGATGGAGGTGGCTAGCACGAGGGGACATAGCCTTAAATTGAGGGGTAATAGATATAGGACAGAGGTCAGAGGTGGGTTTTTTACGCAAAGAGTGGTGAGGCCGTGGAATGCCCTACCTGCAACAGTAGTGAACTCGCCAACATTGAGGGCATTTAAAAATTTATTGGATTAGCATATGGATGATAAGGGCATAGTGTAGGTTAGATGGCCTTTAGTTTTTTTTTTTCCATGTCGGTGCAACATCGAGGGCCGAAGGGCCTGTACTGCGCTGTATCGTTCTATGTTCTATGTTCTATTTCATCTTGCCTCATAACTTTATCATAGAACTTTCTATTAGAATGTACAGTGCAGAAGTAGGCCATTCGGCCCATCGAGTCTGCATCGGCTCTTGGAAAGAGCACCCTACCCAAGGTCAACACCAACACCCTATCCCCATAACCCCACCCAACACTAAGGGCAATTGTGAACACTAAGGGCGATTTATCATGGCTAATCCACCTAACCTGCACATCCTTGGACTGTGGGAGGAAACCAGAGCACCCGGAGGAAACCCACGCACACACGGGGAGGATGTGCAGACTCCGCACAGACAGTGAACCAAGCTGGAATCGAACCTGGGACCCTGGAGCTGTGAAGCAATTATGCTATCCACAATGCTACTGTGCTGCCCTTAATGATAGATTCCCAACTCTTATATCATCTTGTTGGAAGCTTACATTTGCAAGTAGCTTCGTAGTTTGCCTCTGGACAAAGCAAGTAAACTCACGATTGTTCTTGACCTTAAACACCGGCACAAACAAGGAGAACATTTTGAAAGTTTATGTCGGTGGTTATTGCAATAATTTCAGACTGGTGTGACTGGATGTGATAAACTCAGTAGCAGCAATCTAACTGCAGTTATATGTGGAATGCAACTCTTGTGGAATTGTCAATTATATTCATTCCTACCCTGACTGTAGAGCCTGTCAGAGAAACAAAGATAGGGAGGTGGTAATCGTCCCCATATCCGTAATCCCTAAGTATCCCCATATCCGTAATCCCTAATCATCCACATATCCCTAATCGTCCCCATATCCATAATCCCTAATCATCCCCATATCCGTAATCTCTAATCATCCCCATATCTGTAATCTCTAATCATCCCCATATCTGTAATCCCTAATCATCCACATATCCCTAATCGTTCCCATATCCGTAATCCCTAATCATCCCCATATCTGCAATCCCTAATCATCCCCATATCTGTAATCCCTAATCATCCCCATATCCACAATCCCTAATCATCCCCATATCTGTAATCCCTAATCATCCACATATCCCTAATCGTCCCCATATCCGTAATCCCTAATCGTCCCCATATCCGTAATCCCTAATCATCCCCATATCTGTAATCCCTAATCATCCCCATATCTGTAATCCCTAATCATCCCCATATCTGTAATCCCTAATCATCCCCATATCCGCAATCCCTAATCATCCCCATATCCGTAATCCCTAATCATCCCCATATCCATAATCCCTAATCATCCCCATATCCATAATCCCTAATCATCCCCATATCCATAATCCCTAATCATCCCCATATCCATAATCCCTAATCGTCCCCATATCCATAATCCCTAATCATCCCCATATCCCTAATCGTCCCCATATCCATAATCCCTAATCATCCCCATATCCATAAATCCCTAATCATCCCCATATCCGTAATCCCTAATCGTCCCCATATCCATAATCCCTAATCATCCCCATATCCATAAATCCCTAATCATCCCCATATCCATAATCCCTAATCATCCCCATATCCATAAATCCCTAATCATCCCCATATCCGTAATCCCTAATTGTCCCCATATCCGTAATCCCTAATCATCCCCATATCCATAATCCCTAATCATCCCCATATCCCTAATCCCTAATCATCCCCATATCCCTAATCCCTAATCATCCCCATATCCCTCATCCCTAATCATCCCCATATCCGTAATCCAGATTGGGGAATTCCTTCCCTGCCTGTTTACTGATTATGGAAGAACCCTGGAGATCGGTGCTGGTCTAAAATCAATAGATCCATGAGAGTAAACTTTCCTTTATTTCTGTCTGTTCTACCCTCAGCAAAATTATTAAGAAGTAGAAAGAGAACAGCAAAATATCTGCAATTCAAATTGGAACGGAATCAGGAGGGGAATAAAAAGTGGTTCTGGACAAATTTAAACTATGTATGAAATTGAAATGCATGAGAATATAAGAATGACCTAAATGGATGGATGCATCTATTGGTTCTGTCATCAGGGAAAAGCAATCGTCCAGTTTATATAGTGTTTTTAAAAATCCAAATAAATGATGATTCTCTGATTAACACAGCATTCCATACAACACTCAACAAGCTGCTCTGAGAGATAAAGTGCACAGTTATTCACATCACACACACTTAACATCTGCACACACCTGGCGCAGCAGGGTTTATTTTGCCTCTTGGCCTAGTTGGAAAACAATACCTCATTTTACAGCTTGTTATCCATAAGGTGAAATGCTCTGCCCATTGATCCAAGTAAGAGTGTTTGCATTGCACACTTCAGATATTTCCATTTCTAATTCCCTTTGAGAACCTGAATTTCCATATTTTAATTTATCTACTTCATAAACTCACAAAGGAGAATACTGTAAAGGGTTAATCGGAAAAGAGGCTGGCAAAGGACTTCCTTAGATTCCGAATTGTCTCTGCTTTCGCTTCATCTTCATTGGCTCCAGTTCGCTGAGGGGGCTCGGTCACACTGAAACTGTTTGTCAATGATTGGGATTTGCTGAAATGCGGAGAGGTTTCTGTTAGTTTCTGTCATGCTCTCAGAGAATCAGAAGCAAAATCTATTAATCCACTTGTTGAATAAAACATCTTTCATTTTTAAATGGCTTAAATAATCCCAATTGTTTCCATCGGATATATCATAAATTTGGACTATTGGTGAATGTGTTTCTCTTCATCAAAGTGATGAGGGATCAGTATTAGGACGAGGAACACTTCTCATTTCAGTCTCCCAATGGGTCGCCATTCAGCACATCTGGATTAAATTTAGCATTGACCCCTGGGACTTGGCCAAACAATTTACCTTAATCCCTGATCTCTGAACTACATGTTGACTGTGCTACTGTGATATTTTTACTCCCCACAGCAGATATCTTTGCAATCCAGCCGACAGACATAGGGAGGGATTCTCCATCCCGCTGCACCCGTTTTCTGGTGTGGCTCGCCCGCACAGGCAGCGGGATTCTCTGTCCAACCAGCTAGCCAATGGGGTTTCCCATTGTGGGTCCCGCCCCACCCCACGCTGTCGGGAAATCTGCGGGCGTGAGTGTGTTGCTGGCGTGATGGAGGATCCTGTCAATGAAGTCTTTAAGAATCTATTTTATAAAATAACACTCCCACTGCAAAGCTTTGCATCACATACAAGGAATTCAGACAGGAGTTTAGTAGACCTGCCTGTTAACTTTGAACTAGTTATAGACAATGCATACTGTCCCTCATTCTGGATTTTTATATTTAGTTACAGATTCAATTGAATGAATTCAATGGTGGACAAATCTTTTTATCTTCATTGTAGGATGTTCACAATAGAGTGAATTCATTGTTCTTTAAGCTCACTTGTGAGAGCTGTTGCCACGTATGATGGCAGTCCATAGTGTTCACAGTTGTAGGAGGAAGGTGGTTAGCACTGCTGCCTTACGGCTCCGAGGATCGAGGTTTGATCCCAGCCCCGGGTCACTGTCCGTATGGAGTTTGCACATTTTCCCCGTGTCTGCGTGGGTCTCACCCCACAACCCAAAGATGTACAGGGTAGGTGGATTAACCACGCTAAATTGCCCCTTAGTTGCAACAAAAATTATTGGGTATTCTAAATTTATTTTAAAAATATCAATTGTAGGAGGAAGATGCCTATTATGGACATTAAATATTTCCAGCATGTTTTAGAGAATAAAATCAGTGTAGAAAGATGGTTTAAATTCTGTGGTATAATATGCCTGATCTTTAATATTCTACTGTTAAACTCCTGAATATTTCACTTTTCGCTATATTAACATTGGATATGACTGGAAAAAGCAATGATCTCACTATAACATACAATAGGAGTAATTATTTTGGAAGGTTGGAGTCTGGTGTTGTCTCAGTTTGCTAATGCTAATGCCAGCTGTAGTTTCTGGTAGTGGGTGTCAGATTGATGCTGTACTGATGTAACATGTCACACAGCAATCGGACATGATGCTCATTCCCTCGTCTCAACAGGGATCACAGTGCAACCAGAGCAATGTTGGATAGGTTAACCTTAACTGTTCTTGTATCATTTGTAGTTGCATTTTAGATAGTTGGATCGACAGAACTGTAAGGAGGCCCTTTAGCTTGGCTGGGAAAGAATGTGGGGTGGGATGATTGGGAGGAAATTATTGTTTCAGATATTTTAAATATACATTTTTAAAACTCTGTCTTTCGATTACTTACTTGAGCAGCGGCTGTGGTGTTGCATTCTGTTGTGTTGCTACCCCAGATCTTGGTTGTGAAAGGGCTTGGCCCTGAGCTGGGGGGCGAGATGGTTGTGCAGAGAAAACGCTAGGTTTGTATGACTGGTTAGGAGAGGTGCCGGCAGATTTGATCTGTTTTGGAGAAGCTGAACCTGGAGATTTCTCCTGATTGGTGTTGGGCTGGGGGCTCTGGGGCTGCTGACCCGGTGGAGAAGGTCGTTGGTGGGGCACAGTGTTGGAACGCTGAATCTGAGGGCTTTGGGGTTGTCGCGGACTTCCTGCATTTAAGAAAAAGAATGCAAATTTAGTGAAGTCTGATTTCTCTTTTTTCTGATCTCTTTTTCAGTATTTCCTCCAAACTGATCTCCAACTTTCCTGTGGTTTGGAATGAAGCATCCACATGCATTTTGAAACTCTTTGCTTAAAGACTTTTCGAAAGCAAAAGAAGAAGCAACAATTTGTCTGGCAGTGTTGGTCATTACAGAAACAGTCAATAATAAGTATTTCAGAACCAGAGTTCCCCTGGAGTTAAGGCACGTTCTGCGACATTACGCAGGCTACAAATGACACGCAGGATTTCTGAACACGCAGGATTCAGGACAACTTTAGTCTTTGTATGATTCATTCAATGTGCAAGGTGACTAAATAAAAAAAATCAATCAGATGAATTGAACCAAAGTCACTAAATCAGCTGATTTTGTTTTTGTTATGTGGGACACTGAGCACTACATAGGCCCCTAACTGCACAGTGGTTGGGGGGTGGGGGGGATGTATTTTTGTGGCACAGACCATTTGTGGCCTGGTAGGTTCCAGGGCCTCCACCATGCTGAAGCTCCAGTAGGCAGTTTCCTTACATGTTCAGCAGTTAGCATCTCCATTGGCACCTGCTCTGATATTCTGCTGTTTTGCTGCTGATATTGAGGCTTACTCCTAAAATTCCGCTGATTTGCAATATTCAGTAATTTTAATGATGGCGGAAAGTGAGAGGGAAAGAGGAATCTGCAGCCATTTCAATATCATTCTAATTGTATCTCACAAACTCATTCTAGGGGCTAGGGGCTGGTTTAGCACACTGGGCTAAATTGTTGGCTTTGAAAGCAGACCCAGGCAGGCCAAGCAGCGTGGGTTCAATTCCCACACCAGCCTCTCCGAACAGGTGCCGGAATGTGGCGACTAGGGGCTTTTCACAGTAACTTCATTGATGCCTACTTGTGACAATAAGCGATTTTCATTCTTCAGGTCGCCATGTTCCCACTCACTTCTCTCATATAAAGTGGGTGCGTGAATGATCCGCTGCTGTTGACCTGCGAAAGTTAACGGGCGCGATTCTCCCAAAACGGGAGAAATCGTAAGCGCCAGCGCGCCCCTTCCCGACCGGGAACCGATTCTGGTCCCCGGTCAGGGCTAGCAGCCCGACGCCACAAGCTCCGGCATGCGCGGATGACGTCATTGCGTATTTGCACGAAACCCGCGCATGCGCGGGCCGGGATGCCCCTCAGCCGCCCCGCGAATGGATACTGCGGGGCGGCGGAAGGACAAATAGTGCGCGGGCATCGGGCCCGCTGCCCGCGATCGGCCGTGGTACTGCCGTGCCAATCGGTGCCATGGTTATAAAAAGCGAGTTGTTCCCGCCGTTTTTACGAACGGCCAGACCAGGTCTGTTTGCCGTTCGTAAAAACAGCGTAAAGGGCTGGGACTTCGGCCCATCGAACAGCTGTGAATCGCTGCCGGCCGTAAAAAAACGGCGGCAGCGATTCGTGTCGGGAGTTTGGGGAGGGGGGGAGGAGAATAGCGGGAGGGCGGGAAAAATGTCGGGAAGGCCCTCCCGCTATTCTCCGACCCGTCGTGGGGGTCGGAGAATTTCGCCCAACATTTTTAAGCCCGGTTCCTGCAACAAAAATCGATGCTAAACTTTTCTTTTCTCACCGAAGCATCAACATTTATTTTGATTTTGGAACCTGTGTTAATTACATTTGCTGTGAAAGGTTCCAGTCCTGCAGAAGAGTATTTCTGCTCCATGACGTTTCCTGGGTCTGATTTCTTTGCTGCTGCATTCAAAGTTGGAACAAACAAAAGTGCTGCAGACAAGACAAAGCAGCCCCACTTGATTGCTCCTCCTTCCACAAACATTTAACCCCTCCATCACCGACGAACAGTGGCAGCCGTGTGTACCATCTACAAGGTGCAATGCAGTAACTCACCAAGGTTCCTTAGGCAGCACCTTCCAAACCCACTACCATCTGGAAGGACGAACAGCAGATACCTGGGAACCCCACCACCTGGAGGTTCCCCTCCAAGTCACTCACCAACCCAACTTGGAAATATATTGGCCGTTCCTTCATTGTTGCTGGGGAAAATCCTGGACCTCTCTCCCTAACAGCACAGTGGGTACACTTACACCTCCGGGACTACAGCGGTTCAAGAAGGCAACTCACCATCACCTTTCTGAAGGGCAACTGGGGATGAGCAATAAATGCTGGTCTAGCCAGCGAAGCCCATATTCATTAAATGAATAAAAATAAATATTTTGACATTTCTACTCACTCTCCTCAATCAGGGTGGGGAAGGGAAGAAGTCCAGTTCCACAGACAGAGAAGACCATCCCTTTCAGGACCTGCTATTCACAGCCCTGCGCACATACTTGATCATATCAGACGCTGCCTCCAGTTCATTAGAGTTGATGTCATTGAACCACAAACACCATCAGCTGTAGATGATCGGAAGACAGTTTGTGATACAGAAAATCTCCTTTATGGATGTGGGAATTGTCAGTTTTTTCCAACCCAATTTTCTGATTGTAATGAGGGAAAAGTATTACAGCGATACACCAAGTCTTATTTTAGCTTTTAACTTCTACTAAAATAGGGTAAACAGTCAGTCCTGCCTTTTGAAAGTCGCATGTCTTTCCAATCCAGACATCCCAAGGTTTCCTTGTGTAAAGAAAGTGTTGGTTTCCGGTGAGTGTGGGCTGCTGTGTGGCCCCAGCCTGTGTGTGTGTGTGGGGGGGGGGGGGGGGGTCCAGACTGAGAGGGGGCTGTGGAGTGGGAGCACCAATCGGAGCCTGGTAGCTTTGAATTTGCTTAATAATCTCTATTGTCACGGTTTGGCTTCAATGAAGTTACTGTGCCCCTAGTCGGCACATTCCGGCGCCTGTTCGGGGAGGCCGGTACGGGAATTGAACCTGCGCTGCTGGCCTTGTTCTGCGTTACAAGCCAGCTGTTTAGTCCACTGTGCTAAACCAGCCCCTATACAGAGCAGCACGGGCTCTGATTGGTGGACTCCCCTCCCGACCAGGGAAACTGTGCCAGGCGTTGAGAGGTGGAGACTTTGAGCAGTTCAGACAGATCTGTGTGTCTGGTGTGATGTTTCTGACATTCAGCCCGGCTGCCTGAGATAAAGTGAGGTCGCTGACCTTACATCGGGGTGCAAGCCTCCAAAGCTTCAGAAAGGTGAGGAGGTGATCCTGGCCAATGGCTGTCGAGGGGAGCAGTGGAGAGACCCTTCCCCTCCAGGCCAGGGCTGAAGAAGGCAGGAGAGCAGCCAACCAAAGCAAAAACAGAGGCCAGGCAGAGAGAGCCAGCACCCAGCAAGAACACATGTGATTGAGGCCTGAGGGCCAGCCACCCAAACAAGAGGTAATCAGTTGGCAGCTGTGGGGACTAGGCAAGCGCTGACATTGTGGTTTTCGGGGAGCCAGAGGCCAGAGCTGAGAATGAGGCTGGACAACAACCAGACTGGTGAGAGCAGAGGCCAGGCCAGGTGGCCACCAGCAGCAGCCAGACAAGCAATGAGCCAACAGCACGTCTACCATATTAGGCCATCCAAGGGAGCAGGGGCGACTTGAACCCCAGGCCAGGGCTGAGGAGGGAAAAGAAGCCTGATCTTTCAAAAATTAATATTCATTGAAATCAAGACGGTTCAGTCACGATGAATCTGGAACTCAAAAATACAGGAAGTTGGAAGGCAAGACAAGAAGATGAAGCTGGGCAAAAAGACAGTTTGGCATTTTACTTTGAAAGGTTTGAAGTATCGAACAGTACCCAAACTGCACATTCATCCTCAACAACAACATCCACCAATGTTTTGGTGACATCGACCAGCCAATTTCCAGAGATAATGCATCTCCTGAACAACATGATCAAGATGTGGGCTCTGAAACGGGACTGGAACAACAGGATACTGCTCAAGCTCATTGTTCTTCTGATGCTGAAGTGAAGCAAGAAACCTACCCTGAAGACATTGCCTTGAGGGTCTGATTGAATATTTTGTAATAAATAGACCAGAAAACAGGTAATAGAGAACCTGAGAGAAGAATTAGATGTTGGAGGCTGAAAGAAGGTTAGGTGCTTTCATAAGTTCCATTTTCTGAGGGTGAAGAGAAATGGGATGATGGAAATTAGAAATTGGGTGATTCTTTTCAGAAATCTCTAAGGCAGTCAACTGTTATGTTTGCAAATTGTTTCCTGACACGAGTAAAGGGAAACAGCCATTTCCTGATGGGGATTCATACTGGAGGAATGTTGGAAGAGATATTGGTGATCATGAAGATTTCTCTGTTTTGTCCAACTACAAGCCCACACATATGTGTACCTGGAGACAATTGTTTTAGAAATCATTGCAATTTTAGGTTTGAATATCAAAAAACTGTGGAAATGAAAATGAAAAATGAAATGAAAATCACTTATTGTCACGAGTAGGCTTCAATGAAGTTACTGTGAAAAGCCCCTAGTCGCCACATTCCGGCGCCTGTCCGGGGAGGCTGGTACGGGAATCGAACCGTGCTGCTGGCCTGCTTGGTCTGCTTTAAAAGCCAGCGATTTAGCCGAGTGAGCTAAACCAGCCCCTGGTGAGCTAAACCAGCCCCAGAGCAGAGCTTTGATAATGCTGCAAAATATTAGGAAAATATTCAGGTCCACAAGCAAGACATAAGCCCCTATGCATTTTTTATCCCATGTTCCAGTTGCTCCTTGAAATGCATATGCATCGCTGCAGCTGAATCCTGTGAGGAAGCCAAAATGGCGATAGCTCAGTGGAAGCATAGGCACAAACATTACCAAAAAATATAGTTCGCTCTGAGGAGGGGTAGTGCACATGACACAAGAATGTTATTTTTTGATTAAGCTAGAGACAGTGTGTTGCCTCCCAGGTGCCAGGGTCCGCGATGTGTCGGATCGTGTTTTAGGGAGAGCAGGGGGAGCAGCCCCAAGTCATGGTCCACATAGGTACCAACGATATAGGTAGGAAAAGGGACAGGGATATAAGGCAGGAATTCAGGGAGCTAGGGTGGAAACTTAGATCTAGGACAAACCGAGTTATTATCTCTGGGTTGTTACCCGTGCCACGTGCTAGCGAGTCGAGGAATAGGGGGAGAGAGCAGTTGAACACATGGCTACAGGGATGGTGCAGGAGGGAGGGTTTCAGATTGCTGGATAATTGGGGCTCATTCTGGGGTGGGTGGGACCTCTACAAATGGGATGGACTACACCTGGACCAGAGGGGTACCAATATCCTGGGGGGGGGGAAATTAGTTAATGCTCTTCGGGAGGGTTTAAACTAGTTCAGGGGATTGGGAACCTGAATTGTAGCTCCAGTTTACAAGAGGTTGAGAGTAGTGAGGTCATGAGTAAGGTTTCAAAGTTGCAGGAGTGTATCGGCAGGAAGGAAGGTGTTTTAAAGTGCATCTACTTCAATGCCAGGAGCATCCGGAATAAGGTGGGTGAACTTGCGGCATGGGTTGGTACCTGGAACTTCGATGTTGTGGCCATTTCGGAGACATGGATAGAGCAGGGACAGGAATGATTGTTGCAGGTGCCGGAGTTTAGATATGTCAGTAAGCTCAGGGAAGGTGGTAAAAGAGGGTGAGGGGTGGCATTGTTAGTCAAGGACAGTATTACGGTGGCAGAAAGGACGTTTGATGAGGATTCGTCTACTGAGGTAGTATGGGCTGAGGTTGGAAACAGGAAAGGAGAGTTCACCCTGTTAGGGATTTTCTATAGGCCTCCGAAAAGTTCCAGATATGTAGAGGAAAGGATTACAAAGATGATTCTGGATAGGAGCGAAAGTAACAGGGTAGTTGTTATGGGGGACTTTAACTTTCCAAATATTGACTGGAAACGCTATAGTTCGAGTACTTTAGATGGGTCCGTTTTTGTCCAATGTGTGCAGGAGGGTTTCCTGATGCAGTATGTAGATAGGCCAACGAGAGGCGAGGCCGTATTGGATTTGGTACTGGGTAATGAACCAGGACAGGTGCTAGATTTGGAGGTAGGTGAGCACTTTGGTGATAGTGACCACAATTCGATTACGTTTACTTTAGTGATGGAAAGGGATAGGTATATACCGCAAGCCAAGAGTCATATCTGGGGGAAAGGCAATTATGATGCGATGAGGCAAGTCTTAGGATGCATCGGATGTGGAGGGAAACTGCAGGGGATGGGTACAATGGAAATGTGGAGCATGTTCAAGGAACAGCTACTGCATGTTCTTGATAAGTATGTACCTGTCAGGCAGGGAGGAAGTGGTCGAGCGAGGGAACCATGGGTTACTAAAGAAGTTGAATCACTTGTCAAGAGGAAGAAGGAGGCTTATGTAAAGATGAGACGTAAAGGTTCAGTTAGGGCGCTTGAGAGTTACAAGTTAGCCAGGAAGGACCTAAAGAGAGAGCTAAGAAGAGCCAGGAGGGGACATGAGAAGTCTTTGGCAGGTAGGATCAAGGATAACCATAAAGCTTTCTATGGATACGTCAGGAATAAAAGAATGACTAGGGTAAGAGCAGGGCTAGTCAAGGGCAGTAGTGGGAAGTTGTGCGTGGAGTTCGAGGAGATAGGAGAGGTGCTAAATGAATATTTTTCGTCAGTATTCACGCAGGAAAAAGACAAAAGTTGTGGAGGAGAATACTGAGATACAGGCTACTAGACTAGAAGGGCTTGAGGTTCATAAGGAGGAGGTGTTAGCGATTCTGGAAAGAGTGAAAATAGATAAGTCCCCTGGGCCGGATGGGATTTATCCTAGGATTCTCTGGGAAGCTAGGAAGGAGATTGCTGAGCCTTTGGCTTTGATCTTTATGTCATCATTGTCTATAGGAATAGTGCCAGAAGACTGGAGGATAGCAAATGTTGTCCCGTTGTTCAAGAAGGGGAGTAGAGACAACCCCGGTAACTATAGACCAGTGAGCCTTATTTCTGTTGTGGGCAAAGTCTTGGAAAGGTTTATAAGAGATAGGATGTATAATCATCTGGAAAGGAATAATTTGATTAGAGATAGTCAACACGGTTTTGTGAAGGGTAGGTCGTGCCTCACAAACCTTATTGAGTTCTTTGAGAAGGTGACCGAACAGGTGGATGAGGGTAAAGCAGTTGATGTGGTGTATATGGATTTCAGTAAAGCGTTTGACAAGGTTCCCCATGGTGGGCTATTGCAGAAAATACGGAGGCATGGGATTCAAGGTGATTTAGCAGTTTGGATCAGAAATTGGCTAGAGAAGAAGAGAAAGGGTGGTGGTTGATGGGAAATGTTCAGACTGGAGTCCAGTTATTAGTGGTGTACCACAAGGATCTGTTTTGGGGCCACTGTTGTTTGTCATTTTTATAAATGACCTGGAGGAGGGCGTAGAATGATGGGTGAGTAAATTTGCAGATGACACTAAAGTCGGTGGAGTTGTAGACAGTGTGGAAGGATGTTACAAGTTACAGAGGGACATAGATAAGCTGCAGAGCTGGGCTGAGAGGTGGTAAATGGAGTTTAATGCAGAAAAGTGTGAGGTGATTCATTTTGGAAGGAATAACAGGAAGACAGAGTACTGGGCTAATGGTAAGATTCTTGGTAGTGTGGACGAGCAGAGAGATCTCGGTGTCCATGTCCATTGATCCCTGAAAGTTGCCACCCAGGTTGAGAGAGTTGTTAGGAAGGCGTACGGTGTGTTAGCTTTTATTGGTGGAGGGATTGCGTCTCGGCGCCATGAGGTCATGTTGTCGCTGTACAAAACTCTGCTGCGGCCGCATTTGGAGTATTGCTTGCAATTCTGGTCGCCGCATTATAGGAAGGATGTGGAAGCATTGGAAAGGGTGCAGAGCAGATTTGCCAGAATGTTGCCTGGTATGGAGGGAAGATCTTATGAGGGAAGGCTGAGGGACTTGAGGCTGTTTTCGTTAGAGAGAAGAAGGTTAAGAGGTGACTTAATTGAGGCATACAAGATGATCAGAGGATTAGATAGGGTGGACAGTGAGAGCCTTTTTCCTCGGATGGTGATGTCCAGCACGAGGGGACATAGCTTTAAATTGAGGGGAGATACAGGACAGATGTCAGAGGTAGGTTCTTTACTCAGAGAGCAGTACGGGCGTGGAATGCCCTGCCTGCAATAGTAGTGGACTCGCCAACACTAAGGGCATTTAAATGGTCATTGGATAGACATATGGATGATAAGGGAATAGTGTGGATGGGTTTTAGAGGGGTTTCACAGGTCGGAGCAACATCGAGGGTCGAAGGGCCTGTACTGCGCTGTAATGTTCTATGTTCTTGCAGACACAAATTGCTTTGTAGCTGAAGTGAAACAATTCATTCATTTCATCAATAATGATGAGTTTGGTTCTTCGCGATCACCTGCTGATTTGGACAGACCTGTACGTGATGTGTTGTAGGCAAATGTGGAAACCATTCGGAAAGTTTTTTCAACAAAACCTGTCACAAATGATTCTGGTGAATGTTCTTTCTCTGTATTGAAAAGAGTGAAAAATCATCTGCAAAGTACAATTTGACAAGTTCAACAATACTGACGATTGAAAATGTCTCCTTGCAAGATTTCACCTTCAATGATGTTATAGATGAATTTATGAAGAAAAAGTACAGAAGAAAAGTTAACTAAATTGCCATGGATTGCAAAAAACTGATGAAGCAAGAAAATTCCCAAAGTCTGTCTCTCTACCATCTTCTCCAGACTAAATTCTGTACTTCAGGAGAAAACATTTGCCTGTCTGAGATATTGGCTGGTGGCCACATGCAGACGGTTATAACCATCATTCCCCCACCCCTCTTCACTGGCCTTCAGAAAATCTCTTCGCTACAGGACAAAGAATGGAATCCTGCCAGACGGTTGCCAGCGAAGCCAATGATATTAGACTTGGGCTGGACACTCCGCTTCATTGGAGTATTTGGTTCTGCGCTGGACTTTTCCTGACTCATTCTGTCCTGCATTGGCCTGTGCTCTGCCGCACTCGGCTGATTTCTCCGTCCCATTGCTCATCAACCGGGTCACATTTGCTCAACTAAGACACACAGTTCACAATATTGACCATCTTGACCGTCATGCTGACAACAGGTAGGCTTGGATTTCAATTAATCAATTACAGGCTTGTTGTGATAAGTGAAAGAGCACTAAAGCAGTTAAGCAGTGATTTGGGGGTTTTGTGCCTTGCATTATGTGAGCTGAAGGTGGACAGGGTCAGGTGGGCATTGATATCCTTAGGAGCGGGTTTTGATATCATTGGGGGTGGGGATTGATTTGGGGGCCCTGTAAAGAGGAAGGGGAGGGGCCCCCAAGAGTGTAGGTTGAGTGGAAGGATCTATGGCCATCTGTGCTTTTTGTATCAATCACATGACAGAAACCTTTTGAATGTTCACCCCCCCCCCCCCCCCCCCCCCCCCCCCCCCCACACACACACACACCAGAGCAAGAGTTTTAGGCTCTGCCTAAGTAGGGAATGGAGTTGGGAAGGGCCAATAGATATGCAGACACCAGCTGACGTTCCAGCAGAGGCAGGTTCAGGGGTAGGAGGGCTGTCTGGCCCTCAAGTGGGAAGCCAAATTAGCTCATTAAGAGCTTTAAGAGACGGTAATGGAGGCACACTGATATTTTCCTGCAGACACCCATTTAGACTGCTCATCCAAAGCAGAGGGATTAACCCTCCCCGTCCCCCCACCCCAACCAGTTACTGCTCCCCCTGGGGTGAGGTTGGGACCCAGAAGCAATAATGCCTCCTGTTTTCCACCCCAAAGTGAAAATTCAGGTCCTGCCTTTTTTTGCACATTCTTCAGAACAAACCCAACTTCAAAGGATGAGAGAGCGGATTTGTCACTGACGTGTCAGTAATCTGTCACTGATGTGTTACGAATATGTCACTAACGTGTCACTGATATGTCACTGACATGGCACTAATATGTCACTGATGTGTCACTGATATGTCACTGACATGTCATTAATGTGCCATTGATGTGTTACGAATATGTCACTGACGTGTCACTGATATGTCACTGACATGGCACTAATATGTCACTGATGTGTTACGAATATGTCACTAACGTGTCACTGATATGTCACTGACATGGCACTAATATGTCACTGATATGTCACTGACATGGCACTAATATGTCACTGATGTGTCACTGATGTGTCACTGATATGTCACTGACATGTCATTAATGTGCCATTGATGTGTTACGAATATGTCACTGACGTGTCACTGATATGTCACTGACATGGCACTAATGTGTCACTAATGTGTTACGAATATGTCACTAACGTGTCACTGATATGTCACTGACATGGCACTGATGTGTCACTGATGTGTCACTGATATGTCACTGATATGTCATTAATGTGCCATTGATGTGTTACGAATATGTTACTGACGTGTCAGTAATGTGTCATTGATGTGTTACGAATATGTCACTAACGTGTCACTGATATGTCACTGACATGGCACTGACGTGTCATTGACGTGTCACTGATGTGTCAATGACATGTCACTAATGTGCCATTGATGTGTCACTAATGTTTTACACAGCACTGCAAATTCCTGGTCACATTATTTTTTCATGGAAAGGATTTTGGATTGATTTACACACCTGTGTCTTTTTTTAAAAAATTGACAATTTTCTAGGTATAAGATGCACATTCAAAACAATGATTAAAACCAGGTTACACAGGTTTCTGAAATGTTACACTTGATTCTCTCAAACCTGTCAATTAGCATAATCCCAATTAATTTTAAAAGGAGCAGATATTCACTTGAAGCCATGCTCTGAATGGAGGGGGTAACTGATTACATTTATAGACAATCCAACCGGAAATAATGATTATTTTGTCAGGACAGTCTCACTCAAACTAAAATGGTTGCGGTGTTCGTTCCATCAATAGCTTCACCGATTGTACAAATATAAATGAAAGGTATTTCCATGTAGAGGGAACACTGAATTGCCTTCTGGCTGGTTCAATGCTCCATGTACAGGAACAATTACACACCTGGAGGTGGTGGGCGAGGTTGGGCTGGTTGGACCCACTGGGAAGGGGCTCCTGGTGGGGGCTGGACCTGTGGTTTTGTTGACTGCGGCGGCACCTGTTGATGAAAGAGATTTCGGTGAAAATAGGGAAAGTGCAGTAGCTGGGCAAAGATTTAACTGTCGTTCATCCAATTCACCATTGCCTGGAGATTATGGTCAGCTTTGCTGACCCCAATTTACCCGGAAGGAGATTCAGTCGAAACTATTGGAAGGAGAAATGAAGGCAAAATTCACGTGAATGTAATGAATGGATGATGCATTTTTAGTTCAGGTTCTGGGGACAGAGACACGTTACCAGTGGTTTATTTTGGAAAATGCAATTTTCTAATTCGCGAAGGAATCAGGAAAATATTGGTTTAGGGAATAAAACTGTCTCCCTGTTTCCCGGTCTCCCTGTTTCCCAGTCTCCCTGTTTCCCGGTCTCCCTGTTTCCCGGTCTGTCAGTTTCCCGGTCTCTCTGATTCCAGGTCTCCCTGTTTCCCGGTCTGTCAGTTTCCCAGTCTCTCTGATTCCCGGTCTCCCTGTTTCCCGGTCTGTCTGTCTCCCGGTCTCTCTGATTCCCGGTCTGTCAGTTTCCCGGTCTCCCTGTTTCCCGGTCTCCCTGTTTCCCGGTCTCTCTGATTCCAGGTCTCCCTGTTTCCCGGTCTGTCTGTCTCCCGGTCTCCGTGTCTCCCGGTCTGTCTGTTTCCCGGTCTGTCTGTTTCCCGGTCTCCCTGTCTCCCGGTCTGTCTGTCTCCCTGTCTGTCTGTTTCCCGGTTTCCCCGTTTCCCTGTCTTCCCGTTTCCCTGTCTCCCCGTTTCCCGGTCTCCCCGTTTCCCGGTCTCTCCGTTTCCCGGTTTCCCCGTTTCCCGGTCTCCCCGTTTCCCGGTCTCCCCGTTTCCCGGTCTCTCCGTTTCCCGGTCTCCCCGTTTCCCGGTCTCCCCTTTTCCCGGTCTCCCCGTTTCCCGGTCTCCCCTTTTCCCGGTCTCTCCGTTTCCCGGTCTCCCCGTTTCCCGGTCTCCCTGTTTCCCGGTCTCTCCGTTTCCCGGTCTCTCCATTTCCCGGTCTCTCCTGATTCCCGGTCTGTCAGTTTCCCGGTCTCCCTGTTTCCCGGTCTCCCTGTTTCCCGGTCTCTCTGTTTCCCGGTCTCTCTGTTTCCCGGTCTGTCTGATTTCCGGTCTATTTGTTTTCTCCCAGTAAACCAGTGAATTGAAATTAAATATATATTGGTAAACATACATTTACAATATTATTGCCGGGAAGCTTGCAGTTATTGCAAGTTTTGATCTGATATTTGGCTGGAGGGAACGATTGTCTTTGCCATCAGCAAAGATACAACATCATCTTGCATTCACATTTTGTCATTAACATTAGAAAGTATTTGAAAGATTGGTGGTGGCACTGTAGTTAGCACTGCTGCCTCACAATGGTCAGGTTTGATTCTGGCCTCGGGTCTCTGTCTGTGCGGAGTTTGCACTTTCTCTCCGTGTCTGCGTGGGTTTCCTCCGGGTGCTCCGGTCCAAAGATTGGCAGGTTAGGTGCATTCACCATGATAAATTGCCCCTTAGATCCAAAAGATTATGTGGGGTTACTGGGTTACGGGGATAGGATGGGGGCCTGACCCAAGATAGAGGGTCAGAGGGTCAGTGCAAACTCGATGGGCTGAATGGCCTCCTCTGCACTCTATTGATTCTATGTTTCTATGAAAGAGATGGAAGAGAAATGGATGCAGAGATCAAGAGTTGGTTAAGATTACAGAGACAGAGGGATGGTGATGTGATGGAAATATTAATACAAACAAAATTGTTTAAATTTGAAACTTAAAGAAGCAGGAGCCATTGTAGTTAGCAAGGACAGAGTGATGGTCCAATAGAACATCCATGATGTGGAGATGCCGGCGTTGGACTGGGGTAAGCACAGTAAGAAGTCTTACAACACCAGGTTAAAGTCCAACAGGTTTGTTTCAAACACTAGCTTTCGGAGCACTGCTCAGGTGAATGAAGAGGTGAATGAATAGAACATCATACAGGATTGCAAGTTAGAATTTCTACCCAGTTACAAGGCCCACGTGATTCACATTGTAGAGGAGGTGGGCTTTTGAGAGGAGGAGAGTCCGTCGGAAGCCATTGTAGGATCGGTCTACAGGGTGTATTCTAAGAATACCACTGAACCTCACAGGTTCAGTTCAGTCTGTCAGAATCTAGACAGAGCTGAGAGATAGAGGCAGCAAGTCTCTGTGCCTCATCATGCAAGAATGCGGGTGGCAGCTTGAGCTGTCTTTATGCAGATTTAAACAAGACTGGACGATTAGCTTAGTTTTGGCGAGAGGGAATAATCTCCAGGATAACTCACCGTAAAAGTCAATCAGGGATTAGAGGTTATCCTGGCTGGACAGGTTTTAGGAGAACAGAATAGAATTCCACAGAATTCCTACATTGCAGAAGGAGGCTATTCGGCCCATCGAGTCTGCACCGACTGTCTGAAAGATCACCCTATACAGGTCCGCTCCTCGCCCCATCTTTGGGTTGTGGGGGCGAAACCCACATAAACACAGGGAGAATGTGCAAACTCCACATGGACAGTGACCCAGAGTTGGGATCGAACCTGGGAACTCGGCACCAGGAGGCAGCAATGCTAACCACTGCATCACCGTGCTGCCCTGAATAGAGTTTCCAGTTAAGGGAGAGTGGAAAGTATAACTATGAGAAAGATTGAGTCGCATTAAAGCGTTAGCCAGGAATCTTTCTGTGGTTTGAGTTGAAATTTCTTGGAAAATAGTGTTTAGTTAATGTTGCGTTTAGTTTGTTTCAGTAAGCGGGGTGAATTGGTGGCAGAGTGGTTAGCACTGCTGCCTTGCAGAGCCAGGGACCCGGGTTCAATTCCGGCCTTGGGTAACTGTGAGGCGTTTGTATGTTCTCCCCGTGTGTGCGTGGGTTTCCTCCGGGTGCTCCGGTTTCCTCCCACAGTCCAAAGATGTGCAGGTTAGGTGGACTGGCCATGCTGAATTACTCCTTAATGTCCAAAGGTTAGATGATGTTATGGGAATAAGGAGGGGGTTTCGGCCTCAGTAGGGTCAGTGCAGACTCGATGGGCTGAATGGTCCCTTTCTGCACTGCAGGGATTCTATAAAAAATTAAAACTTGAAATCATGTTGTGCGCACTTGGCTACTGAAAATTCAAATTTATATTTTACCGTCTCGATGGAGATAGTAACATTTGATTTGGCTTAAACTAGAGTATTGTGCCCAATGTGGACACTACACCTCAGGAAAGATGTATAGGCTTTAGAGAGGGTGCAGGAAAGCTTTGCAAAATGATTTTAGTTTTAATGGATAGGTTGGATAAACTGGGTTTGTTCCCCATCGAAAAAGATTCAGATGTTCAAAATAATGAGTGTTGTAGATAGAGAGAAGCTGGTCCATTGGTTGAGGGGCTGATATTTTAAAGTGAGCCGCTGACAACGTGAGGAAAAGCATTTTGATGCACTGAGAGTGGTTAGAATTAGGAAAGTATTAATTGCTGGGAAGACAAATTCAACGTGGTTTCGGAAAGGAACTGGATAAGCATGTGTGGAGAAAATAATTGCAGGGTTATGGGGCACTGTAGTATTCTGTTGTGTGGAAAAGGCAGGAAACTGGGACTAGGCAAATTATTCTTGCATTGGCACAATGGGATAAATGGTCTCCTCTGTGATTCTATCAAAAAGCACCTAGAATCTTCTGTGGAGTCACAACCAGCCAAGGATCCACACCATCACAGGAGGGAAACCTGGAATTTTTGTCACTTTGCTGACCTGGCTCAATGTCATTCCGATTCTTTGTTGCGATGCTGCAGGATTCTCTGACAGAAGCTGGTTCATTTTTCCGATGACCAGGTCTGTTATTAATTGCCTGTCCTCCTCAATATATTCGCCAATCAGTGGCATGGCACAGTCCATTACCTGCATTAGAAGGGAAGAAATATTGAGAGCAGTCATCTGAATAATCATTCCGTACGTCACTTGAAATCTTAATCAAAACAAGGGAATTTTAAAATCATTTCCCAAATCCAACGTAATTTGAAAGTTCATGTCATCCCAGTCTCATAGTCATTGAGAACCAAACAGAAATGATAAACTTGAGAAGCTAGTGCGTCGGTTTATGCACATCAGCCACGTTTACCATTCGATCACCTGTCAATGGCTGAATTTCATGGAGGGATGAGTCACCTTTCAATGCTTGGCCAGCATTTTCTGGCCATTAAGCCTTTCATTATCTTCACCATCCAAGAGGGATCCCAGCCTCCGAGAGCTGCCAGTCACTGGCTGTCAGCTCTCTGTCCCAACAATGCTTCTCGGAGTGGTGGCCACTGCTGAAGTCCCCTGAAGAGGAGCCAGGAGTCTCAATTGGCCCATTGGGCAAGCAGGACACCCACCAGCTCTCCTGCCACGGCAGGAATACCCACAGGGACAGTTTTACACCTCCCCCAACTATCATCGAGGCTGCAGAGGTTGTAATATTCAGTCGCAGATTGCTTTTGCAATGTGCTGAATAGTCAAGGGGCGAATAGATTAATTTAACACCGGAAGGGAGTCCATTCCCATCATTCTATCAAACATTGGCTAATCTAAACATCAACTCCATGGAACTGGGTTTGATATCCTCACCATCAACAGGAATCTAATTAATCTCTGCATTGTAAAGTTCACTTTAACCAGCATCAGGAAAGAACGTTCCTGATTTCACTGTTCAGAGGCTGAGCTGTTATTTTAAGATTGGGCCTCTTTATTGCCGATTGTCCCACAAGAGGAAACCGCATAAAACTTTTAAATTACATTTCAGATCCCTTGAGATAATGATTAACATTCCAGAAACCTGTTTGGTTATATTTGTTCTATTTGTGCACTAGCTATTACTAATTTCTGTACATCAAAGTCTGAATCTCATGACTTCCGCTGGCGGCCGTGGAGTGAGACGTTGCTTATTTGGTAGCTCCCGCTTGTGGTTGAACTTTGGGACCTTTTTCCCTGACTTATGGGGGATTTGATCGATAAAATAGGAGACTGGTGAGGTAGAGGAGGAGAATCCCCCACCAGTTTATGGATTTGTGGACCAGAATTTGTGGTCTGAAAAGGATAGGTCATTGGGTAAAGAAGGGAGTGGAGTCTGCAGCACAGGAAGACATGGCGGAGGCTCAGGGACTGGGATTGCTGGTCCAGTAGTCAATGGAGCAGCTGGTGGAATTCCTCCAGGAGAGCTTTGCTAAGCAAAGGCAGGAGTACCTGGACCCAATTAAGACGGGGATTGATCGGGTGGAGTAAAGATTGGAAGCCCAGAGACAGGCGATCCAGAAGGTGGCCGAGCACGAGGATCAGCTAACCACGATGGAGGCAGAGATGGAGCTGATGAGGGACCATCAGAAAAGGCTGCAAGAGAAGGTGGAGGATTTGATGAAAAGGTCACGCAGACAGAACCCGAGGATTGTTAGCCTACCGGGGCCTACAGCGAGGGCTCAGGGCACATGTGGCGCGTATGTTCGAGAAGCTGTTGGGGGAAGTTTGCTCGACCCTTTGAGGGGGACAGGGCGCACAGAGTGCTTGCAAGGAAGCCACGGATGAATGAGCTGCCGAGGGTGATGGTGGTGCGAATGCACCGGTTCCTGGACAAGGAACAGACCTTGAGGTGGGCCAGGCAGACGAAGAGCTGCAAATGGGAAGATAACGAGCTGGGTATTTACCAGGACTTGGGTGCAGAACTGGCCAAAAGAAGAGCGAGCTTCAATAAAGTTAAATCAGCCTCTTCAAGAAGGGGGAGAAATTCGGCAAGTTGTACCCAGCTCGTTTATGGATCACTTACGAGGGTCAAGAACTGTATTTCGGATCGTCGGATGAGGCGATGAACTTTGTTAAGGTCAGGGGACTGGCAGGTGATGGAGGACGTTGAACTTGGGGGCGAATAATTCTGAACCAATGCTGTGAAATTTCTTTTCTCTTTGGGTCCTGTATGTATTGTTTTTGTACAAATGTTTCGGCCGTTGTTCAGTTTTGTGTGCGGGTGAACTTTGATCTTAATGGTGGGTAGTGGGTGCAATTTTTTTCTTTGTGTTTGTTGGGGATTGTTATGTTTTGCATATGTATGTTTGAGCGTGGGGGGGTGGGAGGGAGATCAGTGGGAGGGTAGGATGCTAGGTGCCATGGGTGGGGGCTAACAGACTAGCCGGGCGGGCTAGCTCATGGAAGCGCAGTGGGGGGGGGGGGGGGGGGGGGGGGGGGGGGGGGTTGAGCAGGTGATCAGTTTATTATGGGGGGGTTGGGATTGTTATTTTGTTATGGGGGAGGGGGGGGAATTGTTCTACTGACAGGGGAGGGACTGGGGCGTGGAGACAGACTGGAGGTCGATGACAGTGAACACCCGATGGTGGGCCTGAGGAGGCGCGGAGCCACGGGCTGGAGGCTGGCCGGCCTAAGAAAGGCGATAGTTGATCGGCAGGAGGGGGGGGAGCCCCCGACCAGGCTGATCACGTGGAATGTGAGAGGGCTAAATGGGCCGGTCAAGAGGTCTCGCGTGTTTGTGCCTTTGAAGAGTTTGAAGGTGAATGTGGCAATGCTACAGGAGACCCACCTGAGGGTAGTGGATCAGACTTGGCTGAGGAAGGGATGGGTCGGGCAGGTATTTCATTCGGGGCTAGACTCTAAAACTAGGGGGGGTCGATCAATAAGTGGGTGTCATTTGAGGTAGGGAATATAGTGGCAGACTCAGTGGGTAGGTATGCCATGGTGAGTGGGGAGCTGGAGGGGATGCCGGTGGGATTAGTGAATATTTACACACCAAACTGGGATGACGCGTTTATGAATCTCCTGTTGAGGAAGATTCCAGACCTGTACTTGCATAGATTAATCATGGTGGGGCGGGTCTTTAATACGGTTCTTGAGCCTAGCTTGGATCGGTCGAGTTCAAAGACAGGGAAGGTGCCAACCGCGGTGAAGGAACTAAAAGGATTTATGGAGCAGGTGGGAGGGGTAGTCCTGTGGAGATTCGGATGGCCAAGAGCAAAGGACTTTTCATTTTTTTCTCACATACACAAAGTGCACTCCCAGATTGATTTTTTCATTTTGAACAGGGTTTTGTTGGCAGGGTGGTAGATGCCGAGTATTCGGTGATTGTTGTGTCGGACATGCCCCACACTGGGTGGATTTACAGGTGAGCAAGAAGGGGAACCAGGCCCACAATGGAGACTGGATGTAGGACTGTTAGCGGATTAGGGGGTGTGTGGGCGGGTGAGGGAAGCCATTCAGAATTATTTGGAGATAAATTACCCGGGGGACGTTTCGACAGCAGCGGTATGGGAAGTGTTGAAGGCAGAGGTTAGGGGGGAGCTGATTTTGGAATGGCTCATAGGGAGAAGGTGGAGCGGTTAGAGATGGATAGGCTAGTGAGGGAGATACTCCAGATAGACAGGAGATTTTTGGAGGCCCCGGAAGCAGGGTTATTGAAGAAGCGGCAGAAGCTGCAGATGGAGTTTGGTCTGTTATCTACAGGGAAGGTGGTGGGACAGTTGAGGAAGACGAGAGGGGCAATATATGAGTATGGTGAGAAGGCCAGTAGGATTCTGGCACATCAGCTCAGGAAAAGGGAGGAGGCGTTGGAGATAGGAAGAGTGAAGGACAGGGGGGGGGAGCACGGTCTTGGACCCAGCAGGGGTGAATGGGGTGTTTAAGGAGGGGCAGGGGGGGGGGGGGGGGGGGGGGGGGGGGGGGGGGCAGAGGGGGGGGGAGGGGCGGGGGAGGCGGAGGTGGTGGTCGCTATGGACGCAGAGAAGGCCTTTGACCAGGTGGAATGAAATTATCTGTCGGAGGTCCTGGGATGGTTTGGGTTTGGGCAGGGCTTTATTGACAAGGTTCAGTTTCTGTACCAGGCACTGATTGCGAGTGTGTAGACAAACCGGGTGAGGTCGGACTACTTTAGACTGCACCGGGGGACAAGGCAAGGATGTCCTCTCTCCTCCCTGCTGTTTGCCTTGGCCATAGAGCCATTGGCGATGGTGCTGAGAGTGTCAAAGGACTGGCAGGGGATAGTACGGGGCAGGGTGGGTGGAACACAGGGTCTCGTTATATGCAAATGACCTACTCCTGTATATTTCTGACCCGTTAGGGGGGGGATGGGAGAGATTATAAGAACATAGAACATAAGAGCTAGGAGCAGGAGTCGGCCATCTGGCCCCTCGAGCCTGCTCCGCCATTCAATGAGATCATGGCTGATCTTTTGTGGACTCAGCTCCACTTTCCGGCCCGAACACCATAGAGGATCAACGTTCGGGTTCGTGCAGGGGTGGAAGCCATTTATTGACTTCTTCGGGAAAAACTAAACTGTTATCAGATTTAATAAAGGGGGGGGGGGCGGTTAGGGAGTAAGGGGGGGGTAGGGGGGAGTTAGGATAGTCTTGCGTAGGTGGGAACAGTGGGAGATGTTATGCACTGAAGTATGTTTACATTTGTATTTGTATCTTTTGTTGTTATAAAACCATAAATGCCTCAATAAAATGTTTGTTAAAAAAAAATCTGAAACTCCTCACTCTTTACAGTTTCTTTTCTCCAGACATTTAGAACATTTTCTGACTGGTCATTCTTGGATGACCTCAAACTTCCTGACATAGAATTCTGTTTGCCACAGTTATGTCCAATCACCTAATATGTCTGCACCTTTTTTGTAAATTCCCTTTTCAATCTCCAAAGATTTATAGTTTATGGGTATAATTTAACGGATGTGAAACAGACTCCTGTGTCGGGTGTGTTTGGCCGGGTGTTTCTCGGTGCTCGGAGCGCCGAGAATGATCCGGCTCTGCTCGCCAGGGCAGGAAGAGAGCGGAAGCCACCCAAATCTCCAGACCCCCCACCGTGGCCCCATCCGGACCCCCCCTAACATCCCAACACCATTTGGGGTGTCACTGAGCCCCTCGCACCCCACCTCACAAGGGCTGGGCATCCCTGGGCCCGATCCCCGGCACGGGCAAGGTGCCACCCGGGAACTGCCAGCCTTGTCCCTGCCAGCCCCACCTGGGCACCCTGGCATTGCCTCGATGGGCGGGATCCAGATTGCAATGCCTTGTGAGAGGTGTGACAAGACTGGTAAACTCACGAGAAGGTGAGATTTACCGGCCTTGTTGTGTCCAGAGTCGATCCCTCGAGCCCAATGGATTGCTCCCTAGATCTTGGAGGGGAAGTTATAGCAATACTTAGCACAGCACAAAATGTTACAGAATGTAAGCCCTCGGGAGCCCCAAACCACAACATAGTACAACAGAGCGTGTGAGAACTGCTGACCTTCGAGGAATGATTTCTTGAATATTGTTACTGGGAATGATTTTTTGCAGTTACATAACTTAAATCAGATCCAAAAGGAAATAAATACTTTCTCCACCTTTGGTGACATCGCAGTAAAGGCTAATCTTCCAGTCAAACAGCAAATAGTTATCAAGGGAAGGAAATGGAAGCTATAATTCCTTCTCCTGAACGTATCAAAGATGCTGAACAATATTGTACACGTGTTTGATGAGGCACCTTGTCGTTGCTGATCTGACTCAAAATGTTTCATAAAGTATACTGGTGAAAATAGATTGAAATTATATTTGTTTGAGACTATAAATCTGCTCAAAGTCCATCTGTGGTGCTTGTTTGAACAGATGAACGTGTTCTGTTAGTAATTCTAATATGTGATGCCTTAGAAAAGGATTGAGCTAAAGGAAAAAAGCTATCAAATAACTTCAACTCAAATATTTGTTATAGAATCGCAGCATTACATTGCGAGAACTTCTCATCTTTATAGAACAAAGAACAAAGAAAATTACAGCACAGGAACAGGCCCTTCGGCCCTCCCAGCCTGCGCCGATCCAGATCCTTTATCTAAACCTGTCGCCTATTTTCCAAGGTCTACTTCCCTCTGTTCCCTGCCCGTTCATATATCTGTCCAGATGCATCTTATATGATGCTATCGTACCCGCCTCTACCACCTACGCTGGCAAAGCGTTCCAGGCACCCACCACCCTCTGCGTAAAAAACTTTCCACGCACATCTCCCTTAAACTTTCCCCCTCTCACCTTGAAATCGTGACCCCTTGTAATTGACTCCCCCACTCTTGGAAAAAGCTTGTTGCTATCCACCCTGTCCCTACCTCTCATAATTTTGTAGACCTCAATCAGGTCCCCCCTCAACCTCCGTCTTTCCAACGAAAACAATCCTAATCTACTCAACCTTTCTTCATAGCTAGCACCCTCCATACCAAGCAACATCCTGGTGAACCTCCTCTGCACCCTCTCGAAAGCATCCACATCCTTCTGGTAATGTGGCGACCAGAACTGCACGCAGTATTCCAAATGTGGCCTAACCAAAGTCCTATACAACGGTAACATGACCTGCCTACTCTTGTACTCAATACCCCGTCCGATGAAGGCAAGCATGCTTGATGCCTTCTTGACCACTCTATCAACCTGCCAGATCTCTCTGTACATCAATTTTCCCAAGGACTCTTCCATTGACCATATAGTCCGCTCTTGAATTAGATCTTCCAATATGCATCACCTCGCATTTGCCTGGATTGAACTCCCATCTGCCATTTCTCTGCCCAACTCTCCAATCTATCTATATTTTGCTGTATTCTCTGACAGTCCTCCTCGCTATCTGCAACTCCACCAATCTTAGTTTCATCTGCAAACTTGCTAATCAGACCACCTATACCTTCGTCCAGATCATTTATGTATATCACAAATAACAGTGGTCTGAGCACGGATCCCTGTGGAACATCACTAGTCACCTTTTTCCATTTTGAGACACTCCCTTCCACCACTACTCTCTGTCTCCTGTTGCCCAGCCAGTTCTTTATCCATCTATGATGTGGAGATGCTGGCATTGGGCTGGGGTGAGCACAGTAAGAAGTCTTACAACACCAGGTTAAAGTCCAACAGGTTTGTTTCAAACACGAGCTTTCGGAGCACACCTGAGGAAGGAGCAGTGCTCCGAAAGCTCGTGTTTGAAACAAACCTGTTGGACTTTAACCTGGTGTTGTAACACTTCTTACTTTATCCATCTAGATAGTACACCCTGAACCCCATGCGACTTCACTTTTTCCATCAACCTGCCATGGGAAACTTTATCAAATGCTTTACTGAAGTCCATGTATATGACATCTACAGCCCTTCTCTCATCAATTAACTTTGTCACTTCCTCAATTTGTCACTTTTTTTTGTCACTAACTTTGTCACTTTATTGAACGCCAATAAAAACTAAATTCTCTATTTCCTCTCATGCTCATTTCTCCCGCTTTCTTTCTCCTTGTCCTGGCCAGAGAACCGGAAAGAATTTCATACATCAACTTGGCTACTCCATGAAATTTTTACTTTTATTTTAAAATAGACAAGGCTTTGCCCTGATGAGCCATGAATCATATCAGATGGTGGCGCAGTGGGTTAGCCCTGCAGCCTCACGACGCTGAGGTCCCAGGTTCGATCCCGGCTCTGGGTCACTGTCCGTGTGGAGTTTGCACATTCTCCCCGTGTTTGCGTGGGCTTCACCCCCACAACCCAAAGATGTGCAGGGTAGGTGGATTGGCCACGCTAAATTGTCCCTTAATTGGAAAAAATTAATTGGGTACACTAAATTTTGAAAAAAAAGAATCATATCAGAGGAATTTTGAATCTTCGGAAACCAGCAGAGTGCTAATGCCTCCTGTGATTGCCATCAAAGTCCAGAGAAATACACCAACACATGTCTGCAAAGGACAGATGGGATCCTGACTGCTCTATTAAACACATCAAGATTCCAGGTCTGGGAAAATACATGCTTTGAGCAACAGCCAGGGGAAGTGGAAGGTATGTCACATGACCTGTAATATTGTTGTGTGGAACTGACCCACACAGTCGACCATTTTACTATCGAGCAAGTAGCAGCAGAAAGAACCCTGACCCTGAAATATTGATTCTGTGTCTCTGCCTTCAAGACTAGTTGATCTCCATGTGCTGTCTCCATTGTGGAAATCCTAATTTCTGGAAAGACAGATTACCCAGCAGCAGTCAGCTTGATAACCTCTGAAGGACTTTTGGCTCAAACGAAACCATACCTGTTAGTTTTATCATGAACCCCTTTCTTTTGTGAGTGCAAAAGGGGTGGACGTTACAAAATTCCCTTCATATATTTTCATAGAATCCCAAAAGTGCAGAAGGAGGCCATTTGGCCCATCGAGTCTGCACTGACCCTCTGAAAGAGCATCTCACCTAGGCCCACGCCCCCATCCCATCCCCGTGACCCTGTAACTCCACCTAACCTGCATAGCTTTGGACTGTGGGAGGAAACCGGAGCATCCGGAGGAAACCCACGCAAAGACGAGAAGAACGTGCAAACTGTACACAGAGTCACCCGAGACTGGAATTGAACCTGGGTCCATGTCGCTGTGAGGCAGCAGAGCGGATGTAAAATAAACCAATTCTCTTACTTTACAATGTGGAGATGCCGGCGTTGGACTGCGGTGAGCAGAGTAGGAAGTCTTCCAACAGGTTAAAGTCAAACAGGTCTGTTTTGAATCACTAGCTTTCGGAGCACAGCTCCTTCCTCAGGTGAATGAAGAGGTGAGTTCCATAAACATATATAGATAAAGTCAAAGATACAAAACTATACTTTGAATGCGAGTCTTTGCAGTTGGGCCTTGCTGATGGACGCTAACCCAATGAATTTGATATTCTCTGTGTCCCAGTATCAGGTGGTTTTGACATTTATCGTCTGCAAATGATCGAGGTGTGAATCTGTGGGGATATGATCAGTAAATTCACAGATGACACAAAAATCGCTGGTGTGGTAAATAATGAGGAGGGAAGCCTTCGATTACAGGACGATATAGACGGGCTGTTTCGATGGGGGAACTGAGGCAAATGGAATTTAACCCTGAAAAATGTGAGGTAATGTGTTTTGGGAGGACTAACTATAGGAATACGGAATGAGCGGTAGGACGCTGGGAATTACAGAGGATCAGAGTCAGAGGGACCTTGGTGTGCAAGTACATAGATCCTTGAAGACAGAAGGGCAGGGATAATGCAGTTGAGAAGGCTTGTGGGATTCTTGCCTTGATTAACCGAGGCTAGAATATAAGAGTGGGGAGGTTATGCTCATTAGGCCACAGCTGGAGTATTGAGTGCAATTCTGGTCGCCACACTGTAGGAAGGATGTGATTGTACTGGAGAGGGTGCAGAGGAGATTCACCAGGATGTTGCCTGGGCTGGAGCGTTCCTGTGAAGGGAGGCTGGATAGACTGGGGTTGTTTTGCTGGAGCAGAGAAGACTGAGGGGGGGAACTGATTGAGGTGTACAAACGTATGTAGGACATACATCGGGTGGATAGGAAGAAACTTTCCCCATTAGCCGGGGGTCAATAACCAGGGACAGAGATTTAAGGTAAGGGGCAGGAGATTTAGAGATGATTGGAGGACAAACCATTTTACCCGGAGGGTGGTTGGAATCTGGAACTCACTGTCTGAGCGTGTGGTGGAGGCGGGAACCCTCACAACATTTCAATGGGCAGTTGAAATGCCAGAGCAGACAAGGCTGTGGACCATGTACTGGAAAATGGGATTAGAATACATCGGTGCTTGATGGACAGCATGGACCTGATGGACCGAGGGGCCTCTTTCTGTGCTGTAAACATTTATGATTCAGGTTAGAGCTTCGACTTTCCACCTCTCACTGCTGATCTTTCAGTGGGTTTGGCTGAACCGAGGTGAAAACCAATTAAGGAACACCCAGAGTATTCCCATCTCTTTGCAAATCCAAAGGAGCCAGGTTTCCTGAATTTCACTGGAAGAATGCTGGATGTTGCTACCCCAACTCCATCAACATCATAATCATTGCTAATCCATCAGAGTTCCATTCCTATACAGAGGACCCGAGGTGTATGTATACAAGATGTGCCATTTGATTGTGCCTCTGCATTTCTGTATTTTTACTAATCCTGCCATGAGATGGCAGAGAAGCATCACTGTTTCCTGTGTGACTCACACTGTGCATCGCTGCACGTTTATTGCCCACAATCTCAGTGCAGGATTTCTCTCCCTTTGCACCTGACCAGGAAGATGTTAATTCAATCTGGCACAGAATTTGCTGTTGAAGGACATCACGGCCAAAATCAACTCTGTCCTCATTTGACATCCACATGACTTGCTAAATGCTAGCTGTATAATAATTTGTACACAACTGTGAGGAAGCATTAGGAATAAGCTGTCTGTGCTGCAGGTTTCATGTGGCAGCAGCAGGGAACAATGATGTTGTGTGAATATATGAAACGTTGCTAATAGTGAGAATGAAGCAAATATAACATCCAAGGATGCTAACGTATTTAGAAATGACAATAGACAAAGAAAGGAGAAGGAAATAGTCATTGTCTTCTACTCTGAAAGACTATGGCTGGAAAAAAGAGACATGCTGTCAACAGTTTTTATCCTGCACCTTTCGGGACAGTTTGCAAAAATACCAATAAAAAAAGGAACAACAATTTATACTGCATGACAAGAGAGTACTGATTGGTTGGAAAGTGGATGCTGATTGGTAGAGGCATTGTCATGGAGAATGCATCAGGGAACAGTTAACTGGCAAGTTGTTTAAATTTGCACCAGGCAGGTTGACTCTGATTGCACAAGGCATACCGTGGGGAATGAACTGGCAAATGGCTGTCCCTGAAGGTCAGGGCCCTGTGTGTGAAATATACGTGGCTTCTAGCATGCATAAATGAGCCACACTGTGAGCCCAACTGATAAATCTTAAATTGCTTTTCGGTGGAATTCCTGTCTCAATCTAGATTGTTTACCAACTGTTGTCCAATCAATGGAATGACATCTACAGTTGACACTCTTTTAGGTTTTGCAAATAAGGATTGGTTGGGTGCCATGTGTACTTTCTCTGTGGCAAACAGCCAAAGGGACTGATGCAGATGTAATTCCGCAATTGGCTGAATTTGAACAAAGCTTGGCAGTTAACTATTCCCTGGTGCATTGTCTGTGGCCTCTATCAATTAGAGTCCACTTGCCAACCAATGAGCACTCTCTTCTCATTCAGTATAAATTGTTATTCCCTTTGCTACTGGAATTCTTGCAAACTGTCTTGAGTTCAAGACTGAAAATGTTTTGACAGCACGTCTATTTTTTTCAGCAATACTCAAGTTCTGTGCTATCACATGACTATTAATATAAACATCCCGAAACCCTGTGGAAGGGAAGAAGCTATAGAATTAAATAATCTTGTAGTCAATAGGATATCAAACTATTAGCTCAGTATGTTTATAGACCCTCAGCTTAGCAAAAGCAGATAATTTGTTGTAGAAGAGATGTGAAGGGTTTGTGAGAACAGGGACATTATTTCAATGGGAGATTTCACTACAAACTCAATTACTTTAGAATCTAGAATTGGTGAATGTACTGCATGACAGTTCTATTGTCCATTAGGTCAAGGAAGCATGAAGAGATAGTCAACACTTTGAACTGCCATTTATAAAATACCCAGTGGAGGGTCCGAGGGATTCAGTACGCAGATTCTGGGAGGTTTAGAAATCAACTGACTCCCTTTCTGGGCAGAGTGATTGGGGGTGTGGGGTGTGGGAGGGAACGCTGGTGATCTGCAGTGACCCAGATTGAATGTTTATATTCCTCGGGGCTGCACCAAAAAAAAAGGTTTCCGGTGTTTTTTTCTACAGGCTCCAGCCATCCACTTAATAACTGCTGGGTCACCAGCTCACCGCAGATACAAACAGATGGAGCATGCAGCAAATTTGCCATCACGGTCCTGTGAAAGTCATGGTGCCCATACTTGTATCCCTGGAATAAGGCTGCTGCTTGCTTCAAGCAATCACCGTTTTGCCCTGGCTCGTCAATGACAGTCTAGAGGACTGGGACAGAGATCCTCCGAGCCTGCACCGGGTCGGAGAATCGCCGGGGGGGTGGGGGGTCGGGGGTAGAGTGTTGTGGGGGAGCAAATCCCGCCACGCTGCTCCGATGCCGGGCCGCCGATTCTCTGGCAACAGGGTTCCGGCGAGTCCCACCGGCGTATGGTCCTACCCGGCGGGACCTCAGCGTTCTGGCTGCGGGGCCGTCCTGGTAGGCAGGCGGGGGGGAACTGACTTGGGGCGGGGGGGGGGGAGGGGGGCTGTGGCCTCCATGGTGTCCAGACCCGCGATTGGGGGCAAACCGATCGGCGGACGTGCTAATTCCGGGTGGGGGGCCCCCGCGCCGGGCCCCTGCAGGGCTCCGCCATGTTGCCCACGGGCTGGCAAGGAAACGGCCATGGCGTGAATGCGTGGACCCGCACCGGCCGTGCCGGACTGGCTTTCAGTGCTGGAACAGCGCACAGCATTCTGGTGCTGTTCTAGCCCCCAAGGAAGGGGAGAATGACTGGGCCTGGAGGCCCATTGACGTCGGCGTCGCTCGCGCCGCTTTTGATGCTGGCGTCAACCCTTGGCCGGGATTTCGGAGAACCCCGGCCACAATAAACAGCCCATTACTGTCAGAATGGACCAGGTTAAAAACGGCCCCCAAAACTTACACAAGTAAATGGAAAATATGTGAACCTCTACAGTCAGAATAGCAAAGTCACAATCCAGCAAAATTGGAAATAGACGAAAAACAGTGACAAACTGTTATTTCTATTAATAAACTATATATCTTACCCAGTGGTTTGTGTGAAATAAGCCACCTGAGTTGGACCCACTGTAGGTTATATATCCAATGCCCCCATATGCGGTCAATCTTAAAAAGGTAGCTCTTCCTGTAAACACTTGTTTGGATAATTTGCATGTGAAATATTTGATCTCCAGCCAGAAGATAGGCCCACACTAGATGGAAAGTCTTCATACTAAAGTCAACATTCACAAGATAAAAATGCATCACAAATTGGCACAGGGGCCATCCAACTAACCTCAATAATATAATCCTTCCCATCCTTCCCGTGTACAGCTTTCACAGCACAATGTCCAGTCCATCAAACATCTCAGAACAGGCATCCACCCACGTTCGATAGCTGCAAAGGTTTCCATTAAAATGTCAGCTCCAGCGAGATCCTAGAGTTTGTGCCCTGCACCCCCCCCCTCCCCCCCCCTCCCCCGCCCCGTGCTGCAGCATTATCACACAGTTAGGAAACTATTCATTCCAATTTGCTGATGTTGCACATATAGGATAAAGTTAGCACACTTTCTGCTCTGTCTTTATTGTTCTTTGTTCCAATATTTATGCTTTTCCTTAAAACCCACAGCTTGGAAAGAGGTTATGGGAATAGACCATGTGTAACACCTTCCTGTTGTTACAAGTTAATAATAATAATCTTTATTGTCACAAGTAGGCTTACATTAACACTGCAATTAAGTAAAAATATGGATGAAGAATTGTGGGAGGCAGATTCTAGATACCAGCTCAATAAGGCAATGTCATGATATCCAGAATTCTCCATCGGCAACGCACCCCAACCTGCGGTTTCCCAGCGCCATGGAGTGGTTACCGAGCGGGATGGTTACCGAGCGGGATGGTTACCGAGCGGGATGGTTACCGAGCGGGATGGTTACCGAGTGGGGTGGTTACCGAGCGGGATGGTTACCGAGCGGGATGGTTACCGAGTGGGGTGGTTACCGAGCGGGATGGTTACCGAGTGGGTGGTTACCGAGTGTAGAGTTACTGAGTGTAGAGTTACCAAGTGGGATGGTTACCGAGTGGCTCCCGAGTCGAGTGGTTACCGAGTGGCATAGTTCCCGAGTGGAGTGGTTACCGAGTGGACTGGTTCCTGAGTGGAATGGTTACCGAATGGAGCGGTTACCGAGTGGAGTGGTCCCCGGGTGGAGTGGTCCCCGGGTGGAGTGGTCCCCGGGTGGAGTGGTCCCCGGGTGGAGTGGTCCCCGGGTGGAGTGGTCCCCGGGTGGAGTGGTCCCCGGGTGGACTGGTCCCCGGGTGGAGTGGTTCCCGAGTGCAGTGGTCACTGAGTGGAGTGGTCACTGAGTGGAGTGGTCCCCGAGTGGAGTGGTTACCGAATGGTGTAGTTTCGGAGTGGGATGGTTACTGGTGGTTTTAATGGGAGCCGGAATGTGGCGACGAGGGGTTTTCACAGTAACTTCATCGCAGTGTTAATGTAAGCGACAATAAAGGTTATTTATTTATTTTAGTTATTGTCAGGGGTTTGCCTTATTCTTCAGGAGAAGGTGAGACCAGCTGTTGCAGGGTGATGTGAACTCCTCCCCCTCAAAAGACAGGATATTTTCCTGGTCTGAGCCTTCTCCACCAGGACCTCTGCTCTCCCACCAAGTCCACATGTCAGTATCGAAGCCAGCTGACTGCTCATATTCACTGCAAGTGTCTGGGTGCCACATCCTGTCTTCCATGTAAATTCCTTCCAATCTAGTTTGAGGACAAACCTGCAGTTCTCTGTTTTAGCATCTGGGGAAAATTTTAATTCTGATCATCATTAATTAGGACCAAATGTAAATGCTAAAACCAAACTTTTAAACAGATGTCTTAAAAATATAAGAACTAGGAGCAGGAGTCGGCCATCTGGCCCCTCGAGCCTGCTCCACCATTCAATGAGATCATGGCTGATCTTTTGTGGACTCAGCTCCACTTTCCGGCCCAAACACCATAACCCTTAATCCCTTTATTCTTCAAAAAACTATCTATCTTCACCTTAAAAACATTTAATGAAGGAGCCTCAACTGCTTCACTGGGCAAGGAATTCCATAGATTCACAACCCTTTGGGTGAAGAGGTTCCTCCTAAACTCAGTCCTAAATCTACTTCCCCTTATTTGAGGTTCTGCCCCCTAGTTCTGCTTTCACCCGCTAGTGGAAACAACCTGCCCGCATCTATCCTATCTATTCCCTTCATAATTTTAAATGTTTCTGTAAGTTCCCCCTCATTCTTGTAAATTCCAACGAGTACAGTCCCAGTCTACTCAACCTATACTCAACCTCTCCTCTTAATCCAACCCCTTCAGCTCTGGGATTAACTGGGATTATTTACACAGCACCCATTTAGTGCCCGTTTTTACTCCTCATCATAGGGCAGTAAAACAGCTGGATTAATTCAAACTTGGACCCAATCAAAGCATTTGTTATAATCCAATCATGGCAGGTGGGCATTTCTGGCTGCGTCAGCAGATATTGCACATTCGCAACTGCACTCCAACTGATCGGCCTTTTCCGAGAGAATCACAATTCCATGTACCTGGAGTCACGTTGACCAATCCAGGTAAGGGGATTAGTTAACCAGATGGATTTTTTTCAACAATCGACAATGGTTTCATGGTCGTCATTGGATGATTATAAGGGCAGCACGGTGGCGCACATGTGGAGTTTGCACATTCTCCCCGTGTTTGCGTGGGTTTCGCCCCCACAACCCAAAGATGTGCAGGCTAGGTGAATTGGCCACACTAAGTTGCTCCTTAATTGGAAAAAATGAATTGGGTACTCTAACTTTACTTTTAAAAAAATCATTGGGTGATTATCGTCACCTATTAAAGGATGAATTTTAATCAAATTTCACCATCAGCCGAACCCGGAACCCCAGAGTATGATCCTCGGGTCTCTGGATTACTAGACCAATAATAATGGCTGGGATTCTCCATCACTTCGATCTAAGGATACAAGTCACAGAAGCAGCTGTAATTTTGCTTCCTCTTATTCACACCAGAAATGTCAATCATAGCAAGAGTATTTATAAACATTGCGGTTAGCATCAAAGCAGGGTAATGGAGATGCATTCAAGCATGAAGGGAAAGATAGATTAACAAACCACCAAGTACCTGTCTCTGAAGTAATAAAACTGTCAATCATTAGTTAATACAATGCATTGCTGAGTGAAATTTTTTTTTTTTTTTTTTCGTTTTTTTTTTTTTAAATTTAGATTACCCAATTATTTTTTCCAATTAAGGGGCAATTTATCATGGCCAATCCACCTACTCTGCACATTTTTGGGTTGTGGGGGCGAAACCCACACAGACACGGGGAGAATGTGCAAACTCCCCACAGACAGTGACCCAGAGCCGGGATCGAACCTGGGACCTCAGCGCCGTGAGGCGGTTGTGCTAACCACTAAGCCACCGTGCTGCCCTGCTGAGTGAAATTTAATGGAAAGTTTGATTTCAAAGGTTGTCATGGGATTTGAAGCCCTTTGATGTGTACATAACTTTAGGAAGCCTCTGACACTTGTAACAGCTGCTGCTTTAAACACTTTTGTCTGAGGCAGCAGATATTAGGAAAGGTTAAGTGCAAACGTAGCGATTTCTCACTACTGCCTGGATTGTTCTTCAGATTTCAGGTAAATGTGACCAATGGAGTCTCTGATTGGGGGTGAGGGGGTGGGGGGGGGGAGGAAGGTGGGGTAGCCTCCGGTCACTCTCATGCATGTGTGCTGTGGGTGGAGTGACCAGTTATTCCCTTGTGTGGGGGAGGGTGGGGGGGGGGGATTCCCCTACTTGTCAGTGGAGGGGGGTGCAGGAGTTGCATTGTGGGGGAGGGGTTGCAGGAGTTGCATTGCGGGAGTGGGATTGCAGGAGTTGAATTGTGGGGGGGGGGGGGCATTGCTGCCGATCCTCGGCATAAATTAGCATGTTAAAGGCGGGAGATTCAGATATCCAGCCTGGCTCCAACAGAAACCAGGAGCTATTCTGTGCTGGCAAGAGATTGGAGAATCCCAACAAACATTATATTATCGTCCCCCAGCTTTTTTATAATTTCTACATCCCAAGAGGCTATTTCTAGGCATTAGGCTGTGCTTTGATATTAATTCTAAACTAATCTGCCAAAACGATTTGTTGCGATTACAAAACTGATCCCATGACTTTCTAATAAATCTATGATGCAGTGTTCTCATAATAACTCTACTGTGGCAGCAAAGTGTGAGGGTTGCCCCAGGGAGATAGCAGTGGTACCTGTGCTAATGACAATAATCCTTTTGCAAGCAGTAGATCAATCACATTATTTTAAAAGGATTTAAACAATGCCAGATTTACAGATCAACAACCTCAAATGTTGACTCTCCACAGATGGTCCCAAGTATTGACAGTGTTTACTGGGCTAGTAAAGGGATGCAAGGTTGGCGATTAGGAGGTTAATTCTCCTCTGCTTCAAAGTGAAAACAATGCACGTTTACGGTTGTCTTTCTCCCTCGGAAACTTGCCCCATTTACACTGAATGTTTAGTTTGTAAACAATTCTTCTGGTTGTGATTAGTTTATGTAGTTGTTCCGACGGCTGTGATCTGAAAATGCTCCATGATAGTGAATAGGAAATGATGGCAGCAGACAGACTGAGCCATTGTAAGATTGTCACCTGGGATTCAATCATTATTGTCAAAAATCATGAAAATAACTCTCAAAAGTAGAAACAACTCAACGAGGAGTTGCTGATATTAGTTTAAGGGAAGTACAATGGAATAAGGATGAAGAAAGATCCATTTAAATTTCCTTTCTCGTGCCTTTAATTCTTTAACTCCTAGATTTCTGAACACTCTGCTGGACAGTCTTGTGTCTGGACCTTGGTTTATTTGGTTTGAATACTCACCGTTCCGTCATGGCCACTTGTTCCAACATGGCAGAGCCAGTGTTTGCTTTCCAGTTCCCCGAAATGGAAGTTCTCCTGAGAAACAGAAATGTACGATATTGCAAACAAGATAATACCGAGAAATCTTTTACAACTCAGTTACAACTCTTCCAAAGGCAAAAGGAAAATAGCAACAAATGTTTGTTTAAATGACAGATTTACTTTCCCTTTTTCCTGTGAATACTTTAGAGGGTAGCCAGGCTGGGGGAGCTGGGGGAGAGGACAGCCAGGCTGGGGGAGCTGGGGGAGAGGACAGCCAGGCTGGGGGAGCTGGGGGAGAGGACAGCCAGGCTGGGGGAGCTGGGGGAGAGGATAGCCAGGCTGGGGGAGCTGGGGGAGAGGATAGCCAGGCTGGGGGAGCTGGGGAGAGGACAGCCAGGCTGGGGGAGAGGACAGCCAGGCTGGGGGAGAGGATAGCCAGGCTGGGGGAGCTGGAGGAGAGGATAGCCAGGCTGGGGGAGTTGGGGGAGAGGATAGCCAGGCTGGGGGAGTTGGGGGAGAGGATAGCCAGGCTGGGGGAGAGGATAGCCAGGCTGGGGGAGAGGATAGCCAGGCTGGGGGAGAGGGGGAGAGGACAGCCAGGCTGGGGGAGTTGGGGGAGAGGACAGCCAGGCTGGGGGAGCTGGGGGAGAGGATAGCCAGGCTGGGGGAGTTGGGGGAGAGGACAGCCAGGCTGGGGGAGAGGATAGCCAGGCTGGGGGAGCTGGGGGAGAGGACAGCCAGGCTGGGGGAGAGGATAGCCAGGCTGGGGGAGCTGGGGGAGAGGACAGCCAGGCTGGGGGAGTTGGGGGAGAGGACAGCCAGGCTGGGGGAGAGGATAGCCAGGCTGGGGGAGCTGGGGGAGAGGACAGCCAGGCTGGGGGAGCTGGGGGAGAGGACAGCCAGGCTTGGAGGGATAGCCAGCTGGGGGAGCGGGGGGAGAGGATAGCCAGGCTGGGGGAGGCTGGGGAGAGGACAGCCAGGCTGGGGGAGAGGATAGCCAGGCTGGGGGAGCTGGGGGAGAGGACAGCCAGGCTGGGGGAGCTGGGGGAGAGGATAGCCAGGCTGGGGGAGCTGGGGGAGAGGACAGCCAGGCTGGGGGAGAGGGGGAGAGGATAGCCAGGCTGGGGGAGCTGGGGGAGAGGATAGCCAGGCTGGGGGAGCTGGGGGAGAGGACAGCCAGGCTGGGGGAGAGGATAGCCAGGCTGGGGGAGCTGGGGAGAGGATAGCCAGGCTGGGGGAGCTGGGGGAGAGGATAGCCAGGCTGGGGGAGCTGGGGGAGAGGATAGCCAGGCTGGGGGAGTTGGGGGAGAGGACAGCCAGGCTGGGGGAGCTGGGGGAGAGGACAGCCCTGCTGCAGTTCCCGAGGAGGGGGGGAGGACACAAAGGGAGTTCTGTAACAGGGGACGTAAATGACAATTCTGGGGCAAAGTGCAGGTAAAGGCGGATGGGCTGGTCGGGAAATGCTGGGTGTATTGTCAGGTCAGCCACAGAATCTTGTTACGATCCCTGAGTGGGAACAATAAACCAAACTAACAATTTACTGAATGACCCCAAAAGAAGAATTGACCAACAAAGGGGTAATCCTCCACCTCCACCCACCGGCAAAATCACTACCGGTCTCCACAACAGGGGCAGGATTCTCCGATTCCCAGCCGTCTGTTTCCTGGCCACGCCGTTCACTGGTGGCGAGATTCTCGACTCCCCCGGGTGGTCGGGTTCATGCGGATCTGAAGCTCCAATGGCGGTGGTGGTGGTGATGGGATCAGGACTGAAACCGTCACTTTGAAATCGGGGCTCCAATCTCTCAAACTGGGTTTGCCGCGTATTTAGGCCCCACCCCTCAAAGCCGGTGCAAAGCATGTCTCCTTCAAAAAAGATTCATAAGTGTGGGTGGATCGTAATCGGGGTCTCACCAACCCAAATCGAGATTGGCCGGCACGGTAGCACAGTGGTTAGCACTGTTGCTCCACGGTCCCAGGTTCGATTCCCGGTTTGGGTCTGTGCGGAGTCTGCACGTTCTCCTCGTGTCTGCGTGGGTTTCCTCCGGCTGCTCCGGTTTCCTCCCACAATCCAAAGATGTGCAGGCCAGATGGATTGGCCATGATCAATTGCCCTTAGTGTCCAAAAAAAAGGTTGGGTGGGGCTACTGGGTTACGGGGGTAGGGTGGAGGTGTGGGTTTAAGTGGGGTTCTCTTTCCAAGTGCCGGTGCAGGCTCGATGGGCTGATAGGCCTCCTTTTACGAACCCATCCGACAGGAATTGGACCGAGTTTCCTACCGGAAACCACACTTCATTACGCCCAAAATTTACTTTTTGTTCAGAACGAACACAAATTAGACAAATTCACAAGTAAGTGATACTTCAATTAGAAAAAGCTAATTTGACTTTGAAAAGTCAATACAACAAAGGTACGTCCCACAAGGAATTGCTTCATTCCCCACAGACATGACACATTGTGAAGCTACATTCCACGCAGTTCCATAATGTGCTAATCTTTCCTCAGGTAAGGAGTCCAATCAATAACAGATTTCACTTTTGAGTTTCACAGGTACAATTAACATCAAAGCACAATCTACAAACCCCCCCACCCTCTGCCCAAGAGCCCTGCCAATGACTTCTCCATGTGTCGACCACCTCCAGTAGATTCACCAAATGTAAAACACCAACGCTTCCATAACTCCAAGTGAGACAGTGTGATAGTCACCACTGTTGTGTATATATCACGTATGAGGGGCTGTTTAGCTCACTGGGCTAAATCGCTGGCTTTGAAAGCAGGCCAAGGCAAGCCAGCAGCACGGTTCGATTCCCGTAACAGCCTCCCTGAACAGGCGCCGGAATGTGGCGACTAGGGGCTTTTCACAGTAACTTCATTTGAAGCCTACTCGTGACAATAAGCGATTTTCATTTCATTTCATAATACGGTAAGGCTCCTGTACTACAGGTACGGGGGTAGATCCCTGCCTGCTGGCTCCGCCCTGTAGACGGAGTATAAATGTGTGTGCTCACCGAGATGCAGCCATTTCGGCAGCAGCTGCAGGAGGCAACACATCTCTGCTTAATAAAGCCTCAATTACACTCTACTCTCGTCTCGTCATAATTGATAGTGCATCAGACAGTGGAAAGTGATCAACAACTAAACCCCAAGTTGTTGATGACCCCTTAATTGTGCTGGTGTGGGTGAGGGGTTGCGGGGTTTACTGAACTAATGTTAAGCTGTGAATGTTTAAGCAATATTAACGTGATCAATATGATCTAAAGCAGCAGGTGTGAAATCAGTGTTAGATTAGTGTTAGATCAGTGACTATTTAAAAAGAAAATTCCAATTAAGAGACAATTTAGAGTGGCCAATCCACCTAGCCTGCACATCTTTGGGTTGTGGGGGCGAAACCCACGCACACACGGGGAGAATGTGTAAACTCCACACGGACAGTGACCCGGGGCCGGGATTGAACCTGGGACTTTGGCGTTGTGAGGTAGCAGTGCTAACCACTGTTCCACCGTGCCACCCCAGGTGGTGATTGTTCAAACAATCTGGAAGAAATACCCGGCCGGACCTGACAGCGTCTGCGGAGAAAGAATCAGAATTAACATTTCAGGTCAATGACCACGTTCCTCTCTCCATAGAAGCTAACAGGCCTGTTGAGCATTTCCAGCATTTACTGTTTACCTGGATTTCCAGCAAACACATTCTTTTGTTTTGTACTTAGAGTGTAGCACATGTTGTCTGATGTGTGGTTGACTGGCCAGACGGATCTGTTTTGATTTTAAATTCCTATTGATGACGTTCCAAATGGAAACCTGCAGAATGCATCAATATTTGACTTGCAGGCGGGATTTCCTGCGTCAGAACCCAAACCAATTTTTACTGGCTGGTGTTCAGGCTCCAGTCAAGTGCAGTTTAGTTCAAAGCAGCTAAAGCTGCTGCCAATCTCGGGAGGGGAAAGAGTTTTCTCCAAAGGGTCCTGTTTCTGAAAGTTCCCAACATTTTGGGAGCTTTGGAAAACAGCAACTTTTAAACTGTCATTGTTGTTTTCACCAATCAGGTGCCAGAAATACTTTGCGAAAACTTTGGTGAGGAGTCATCCAGACTCGAAACATAGAATCATAGAATTTACAGTGCAGAAGGAGGCCATTCAGCCCATCGAGTCTGCACCAGCTCTTTGAAAGAGCACCCTACCCAATCCCGCATCTCTACCCTATCCCCATGACCCAGTAAACTGACCCAACACTAAGGGCAATTTTGGACACTAAGGGCAATTTTAGCATGACCAATCCACCTAACCTGCACATCTTTGGACTGTGGGAGGATACCGGAGCATCCGGAGACACGGGGAGAACGTGCAGACTCCGCACAGACAGTGAACCAAGCCGGGAACCGAACCTGGGATCCTGGAGCTGCGAAGCAATTGTGCTAACCACAATGCTACCGTGCTGCCCAAAACGTTGGATCCCTCGTCTCTCCACAGACGCTGTCAGACCTGCTGCCATTGTCCAGCATTTTCTGGTTTTCTTTCAGATTCCAGCATCCATTCCTAACAGGACTAGACAGTGTAGATGCAGGGAAGATGTTACTAATGATGGGTGTGTCCAGAACCAGGGGTCACAGTCTGAGGATTCAGGGTAAACCATTTCGGACAGAGATGAGGAGACATTTCTTCACACAAAGAGTGGTGAGCCTGTGGAATTCATTACCACAGGAAGTAGTTGATGCTAAAACTTTGAATATATTAAAGAGACAGCTGGTTATAGCACTTGGGGAGAATGGGATCAAAGGCTATAGGGAGAAAGCAGGATTAGGCTATTGAGTTGGATGATCAGCCATGATCGTGATGAATGGAGGAGCAGGCTCGAAGGGCCAAAAGGCCTCTTCCTGCTTCTATCTTCTGTGTATCTATGTATCATAAGAACTAGGAGCAGGAGTAGGCCATCTGGCCCCTCGAGCCTGCAGTAATTTTCTTTTATTATCCTGAAATACTTGCATTGGAGATGCCTTTGGGTATAGACAGAGTGAGCACATATTGCGTGGGAAGCTTCGCGATGGGAAAGAAGGAACTTTAGCCCCGGTATTCCATACACAAACAAATTTCATTCATTCCTCTTTCCCTTTTTCCTTTAGGTATCAGGAACACCCAGATTTACTCTGAAAATCTGCACCTGGCAAACTTGCCATCTCTTCCTGTCACTGCTGAACCTCCAAATAGGAAACTGGAAAATCAATTATTTTTGCTATTTGGAGCCGGTAAATTTAACCAAGATAAAAACAGAAAAAAGATGAAGATAATCTGGCTTCTCTTCAGCTTTATAGCATCTTTCTTTAGAAAGATTGGGCGAGGGTGGGTTACGTGAATAAGAAAGATGTCTTTGTAACAAATCAATTTGATTATCCCTTTATACAGGAGAAGCCCTGCTCGCCGATATGTCACAGGAGCATGAAGGTGACCTGAGTCTGGGCTCAGTAAGAAACATTTTTAAAAAAAATTCAAATAATTTCCAATTAAGGGGCAATTTAGCGTGGCCAGTCCACCTACCCTGCACATGTTTGGGTTGTGGGGGTGAGACCCACACAGACACGGGGAGAATGTGCAAACTCCACACGGGCAGTGTCCCGGGGCCGAGATCGAACCCGGGTCCTCAGTGCTGGAGACAGCAGTGCTAACCACTGCGCCACCATGCCGCCCAAGCTCAGTAAGAAACATGACTTACAATTCTGCAAACTGACATTTATCCCCATGCCTGAAGGAAGCCTCTGGGTACAAATTGACATCCCCACCACAACTTTAAAATGTGGCAAATACTGAAGATAATAAATTGTTCCCTCTTTTCTTATGCATGCTGAAATACAACTCTGAAGTTTGGCATGTTGAATCACAGTTAAAATAGATAAAATGGCAGTATTTACATGTAAGCTTTATAATTGCTCCCGATCTTCTGAATTCTGATATCATACTTGGAGTCAACATAAGGCTCTGTGGTTGCATAAGTTTTTGCAAGGGCCACAACGCTGGCAATATCCTGGAAGTCATAATGATTTTCAACTTTTACCTGCATGAGTCCAGGTCAACAGGAGAAAGAATAAGAAGTCAAGAGAATTAGAAATTAGGAACATTATTATTAAATCATACAAAGTATCTGACAATCTCTTGTGACCAAAAGCACAGCCAGTGTGTGTGCATCCATTCCCCAAGTTCTATTGAGCTCTCTGAAATTACCCAATGTCACATCCTCACTTACACAATCTCATTTGCTCCAGGTGACACTATCCAAACTGATTTGTGAAAGTGAGAATTAAGGTTTGTTTGGAACAAAGGAACACAGACTCCTGTGTCAGCTTTTCCTCCATATCTTGTTCATCAGCATCATTATCGATGAGAAATCTATTTCTGCTTTCCTATCTCGTCCTCAACATCCTCTCCCTGATGAGGAATGGCCGAGCTTTAACCACAAATAGGTGAGCCTTAAACCCTTAGTATCAACACAGAAAAGTGGAAGCTTTGAACTTTGAGCTGCTTCATATTATTTACACCTACTGAACCGCTGACTGGACCATTCATCCCTCCCATCTTTCCCTCTCCCATAGCTCAATAACATTCCTATCCGCTCCACGGCCTGCTCCTCAATGTTAGTTCCCATTTTGTGGAATGTCCTTCCAGTTCTCTGCCTTTCACATGAATTGAGCACAAGTTTAATCTAATTTAACTAATTTAATCAATTAGTTAGTATCAGACCGTCAAAATGGAGTGAGGGGTTTCGAGACTCTCCATGCAAATAATTTGTTACCAGAGATGGCAATACATATATACCGTCAGTTGGGGGCCTCACGGTAGCATGGTGGTTAGCATCAATGCTTCACAGCTCCAGGGTCCCAGGTTCGATTCCCGGCTGGGTCACTGTCTGTGTGGAGTCTGCACGTCCTCCCCGTGTGTGCGTGGGTTTCCTCCGGGTGCTCCGGTTTCCTCCCACAGTCCAAAGATGTGCGGGTTAGGTGGATTGGCCATGCTAAATTGCCCGTAGTGTAAGGTTAATTGGGGGATTGTTGGGTTACGGGTATACGGGTTACGTGGGTTTAAGTAGGGTGATCATTGCTCGGCACAACATCGAGGGCCGAAGGGCCTGTTCTGTGCTGTACTGTTCTATGTTCTATAGAGAACCTGAATCACAATGCAGTGTAAAGGGTGCGTGATATGGGCTCAGGTGGCAGTGTCACCATTCGCTTACCACTGTGAATAATGCGTTGTTCACTGCAGTTCCAGTTTATTCACTTGTCTGTTAAGTTTCTTGAATATTCTATCACAGTTTTATTATATTAACTTCATAGATGAATGACTGAGGAAAAACAAGATGCTAAACCTCTTGGGCATCCAGAAAAATTCAACTTGCCCAATTACCGGGATCTTAGCATTATTTGAACGATAATGTGGAGACTCAGCTGTCATTCACTGAAGTTTCGACTGATTCACAGAAACATTCCAGCATGGTGGCACAGTGGTTAGCACTGCTGCCTCACAGAGCCAGGGTCCCGGGTCAGCACGGTGGCACAGTGGTTAGCACTGCTGCCTCACAGAGCCAGGGTCCCGGGTCGGCACGGTGGTTAGCACTGCTGCCTCACAGAGCCAGGGTCCGGGGTCAGCATGGTGGCACAGTGGTTAGCACTGCTGCCTCACAGAGCCAGGGTCCCGGGTCAGCATGGTGGCACAGTGGTTAGCACTGCTGCCTCACAGAGCCAGGGTTCGGGGTCAGCACGGTGGCACAGTGGTTAGCACTGCTGCCTCACAGAGCCAGGGTCCCGGGTTGGCACAGTGGCACAGTGGTTAACACTGCTGCCTCACAGAGCCAGGGTCCCGGGTTGGCACAGTGGCACAGTGGTTAACACTGCTGCCTCACAGAGCCAGGGTCCGGGGTCAGCACGGTGGCACAGTGATTAGCACTGCTGCCTCACAGAGCCAGGGTCCCGGGTTGGCACAGTGGCACAGTGGTTAGCACTGCTGCCTCACAGAGCCAGGGTCCCGGGTTGGCACAGTGGCACAGTGGTTAGCACTGCTGCCTCACAGAGCCAGGGTCCCGGATTGGCACAGTGGCACAGTGGTTAGCACTGCTGCCTCACAGAGCCAGGGTCCCGGGTTGGCACAGTGGCACAGTGGTTAGCACTGCTGCCTCACAGCTTCAGGGACCCAGGTTCAATTCCAGCCTCGGGTGACTGTCTGTGTTGAATCATAGAATCATAGAATTTACAGTGCAGAAGGAGGCCATTCGGTCCATTGAATCTGCACCAGCCCTTGGAAAGAGCACCCTACTTAAGCCCACACCTCCACCTCCATCCCCGTAACACAGTAACCCCACCTAACCTTTTTGGACACCAAGGGGCAATTTAGCATGGCCAATCCACCTAACTTGCACATCTTTGGACTGTGGGAGGAAACCGGAGCACCCAGAGGAAACCCACGCAGACACGGGGAGAACGTGCAGACTCCGCACAGACAGTGACCCAAGCCGGGAATCGAACCTGGGACCCTGGAGCTGTGAAGCAACAGTGCTAACCACTGTCCTACCGTGCCACCCAGTTTGCACTTTCTCCCCGTGTCTGCATGGGTTTCCTCCGGGTGCCCTGGTTTCCTCCAACAGTCTAAGGCCATGTCAAGTTATCCCTTAATATCCAGGGTTGGGCAGGTTAGGTTATAGGGTTACAGGGACTGGGCAGGGTGGGTAAAGGTGTGGACATGGATAGAGTGCTAATTCGAAGGGTCATGCATACTTGATGGGCCGAATGGCCTCCTTCTATAACACCGGAGCACCTGCTCAGCAGTCTGCCAAAATTCCAGGCTTCAGGCCCAAAGTGCCTGGCTGAGAAACAGCTTCTTTCCCGTGTAAATCAGTCTAACCATGATTATTCGAAAATTCATAACTGTTTGGTTTAACATCAGGAACCAGGGTAAACTTTTAAACAGCTGATGACCTTCCAATGAAAGAGACACAACCGTTCCATTAGATAGGAAGGTTTTGTGGAATTTTGTTTTAAACTGCCAGATGGCACGCACTGCAATTAGTAGATTAGTGCCTTTAAAAAAAACTGGTATCAGATATATTTGAACCTTACACGACACTATGAGGAGCCTGATTTTGATGGGAGCGGAGCCTACTGTTTATTTCAGAAAGGCACTTTGACCCTCAGTGGGAGGTCCCTGTGGCAGTGTCAGTGAGACAATCATCGGGGTTAATGACCCCATGAGGGGACCAACCCCAATCTATGGGTATATTCAGGACGCCAAAGCACGTAGTGATGCAGTGGGGAAGGTAACACTGACAAAGGAGAGTACTTGCAGGCAAGGAGATGGGTTGAAGTGTGTATACTTTAATGCAAGAAGCATCAGGAATAAGGTGGGTGAACTTAAGGCATGGATCGGTACTTGGGACTACGATGTGGTGGCCATCACGGAAACTTGGATAGAAGAGGGGCAGAAATGGTTGTTGGAGGTCCCTGGTTATAGATGTTTCAACAAGATTAGGGAGGATGGTAAAAGAGGTAGGGGGGTGGCATTGTCAATTAGAGATAGTATAACAGCTGCAGAAAGGCAGTTCGAGGGGGATCTGCCTACTGAGGTAATATGGGTTGAAGTCAGAAATAGGAAAGGAGCAGTCACCTTGTTGGGAGTTTTCTATAGGCCCCCCAATAGCAGCAGAGATGTGGAGGAACAGATTGGGAAACAGATTTTGGAAAGGTGCAGAAGCCACAGGGTAGTAGTCATGGGTGACTTCAACTTCCCAAACATTGAGTGGAAACTCTTTAGATCAAATAGTTTGGATGGGGTAGTGTTTGTGCAGTGTGTCCAGGAAGCTTTTCTAACACAGTATGTAGATTGTCCGACCAGAGGGGAGGCCATATTGGATTTAGTACTTGGTAATGAACCAGGGCAGGCGATAGATTTGTTAGTGGGGGAGCATTTTGGAGGTAGTGACCACAATTCTGTGACTTTCACTTTAGTTATGGAGAGGGATAGGTGCGTGCAACAGGGCAAGGTTTATAATTGGGGGAAGGGTAAATACAATGCTGTCAAACAAGAATTGAAGTGTAGAAGTTGGGAACATAGGCTGTCAGGGAAGGACACAAGTGAAATATGGAACTTGTTCAAGGAACAGGTCCTGCGTGTCTTTGATATGTATGTCCCTGTCAGGCAGGGAAGAGATGGTCGAGTGAGGGAACCATGGTTGACAAGAGAGGTTGAATGTCTTGTTAAGAGGAAGAAGGAGACTTATGTAAGGCTGAAGAAACAAGGCTCAGACAGGGCGCTGGAGGGATACAAGATAGCCAGGAGGGAACTGAAGAAAGGGATTAGGAGAGCTAAGAGAGGGCATGAAAAATCTTTGGCAGGTAGGATCAAGGAAAACCCCAAGGCCTTTTACACATAAGAACATAAGAACTAGGAGCAGGAGTAGGCCATCTGCCCCCTCGAGCCTGCTCCGCCATTCAATGAGACCATGGCTGATCTTTTGTGGACTCAGCTCCACTTTCCCGCCCGAACACCAGAACCCTTAATCCCTTTATTCTTCAAAAAACTATCTATCTTTACCTTAAAAATATGCAATGAAGGAGCCTCAACTGCTTCACTGGGCAAGGAATTCCATAGATTCACAACCCTTTGGGTGAAGAAGTTGCTCCTAAACTCAGTCCTAAATCTACTTCCCCTTATTTTGAGGCTATGCCCCCTAGTTCTGCTGTCACCCGCCAGTGGAAACAACCTGCCCGCATCTATCCTATCTATTCCCTTCATAATTTTAAATGTTTCTATAAGATCCCCCCTCATCCTTCTAAATTCCAATGAGTACAGTCCCAGCCTACTCAACCTCTCCTCATAATCCAACCCCTTCAGCTCTGGGATTAACCTAGTGAATCTCCTCTGCACACCCTCCAGCGCCAGTACGTCCTTTCTCAAGTAAGGAGACCAAAACTGAACACAATACTCCAGGTGTGGCCGCACTAACACCTTATACAATTGCAACATAACCTCCCTAGTCTTAAACTCCATCCCTCTAGCAATGAAGGACAAAATTCCATTTGCCTTCTTAATCACCTGTTGCACTTGTAAACCAACTTTCTGTGACTCATGCACTAGCACACCCAAGTCTCTCTGAACAGCGGCATGCTTTAATATTTTATCGTTTAAATAATAATCCCGTTTGCTGTTATTCCTACCAAAATGGATAACCTCACATTTGTCAACATTGTATTCCATCTGCCAGACCCGAGCCCATTCACTTAACCTATCCAAATCCCTCTGCAGACTTCCAGTATCCTCTGCACTTTTCGCTTTACCACTCATCTTAGTGTCATCTGCAAACTTGGACACATTGCCCTTGGTCCCCAACTCCAAATCATCAATGTAAATTGTGAACAATTGTGGGCCCAACACGGATCCCTGAGGGACACCACTAGCTACTCACATATGTGAGAAATATGAGAATGACTAGAGCGAGGGTAGGTCCGATCAAGGACAGTAGCGGGTGATTGTGTATTGAGTCTGAAGAGATAGGAGAGGTCTTGAACAAGTATTTTTCTTCAGTATTTACAAACAAGAGGGGCCATATTGTTGGAGAGGACAGTGTGAAACAGACTGATAAGCTCGAGGAGATACTTGTCAGGAAGGAAGATGTGTTGCGCATTTTGAAAAACCTGAGGATAGACAAGTCCCCCGGGCCTGACGGGATATATCCAAGGATTCTATGGGAAGCAAGAAATGAAATTGCTGAGCCGTTGGCAATGATCTTTTCGTCCTCGCTGTCAACAGGAGTGGTACCAGAGGATTGGAGAGTGGCGAATGTCGTGACCCTGTTTAAAAAAGGGAATAGGGATAACCCTGGGAATTACAGGCCAGTTAGTCTTACTTCGGTGGTAGGCAAAGTAATGGAAAGGGTACTGAGAGATAGGATTTCTGAGCATCTGGAAAGGTACTGCTTGATTAGGGATAGTCAGCACGGATTTGTGAGGGGTAGGTCTTGCCTTACAAGTCTTATTGACTTCTTTGAGGAGGTGACCAAGCATGTGGATGAAGGTAAAGCAGTGGATGTAGTGTACATGGATTTTAGTAAGGCATTTGATAAGGTTCCCCATTGTAGGCTTGTGCAGAAAGTAAGGAGGCATGGGATAGTGGGAAATTTGGCCAGTTGGATAACAAACTGGCTAACCAATAGAAGACAGAGAGTGGTGGTGGATGGCAAATATTCAGCCTGGAGCCCAGTTATCAGTGGTGTACCGCAGGGATCAGTTTTGGGTCCTCTGCTGTTTGTGATTTTCATTAACGACTTGGATGAGGGAGTTGAAGGGTGGGTCAGTAAATTTGCAGATGATATGAAGATTGGTGGAGTTGTGGATAGTGAGGAGGGCTGTTGGCGGCTTCAAAGAGACATAGATAGGATGCAGAGCTGGGCTGAGAAGTGGCAGATGGAGTTTAACCCTGACAAGTGTGAGGTGGTCCATTTTGGAAGGACAAATATGAATGCAGAATACAGGGTTAACGGTAGTGTTCTTGGCAATGTGGAGGAGCAAAGAGATCTTGGGGTCTATGTTCATAGATCTTTGAAAGTTGCCACTCAAGTGGATAGAGCTGTGAAGAAGGCCTATGGTGTGCTAGTGTTCATTAGCAGAGGGATTGAATTTAAGAGCCATGAGGTGATGATGCAGCTGTACAAAACCTTGGTCAGGCCACATTTGGAGTACTGTGTGCAGTTCTGGTCATCTCATTTTAGGAAGGATGTGGAAGCTTTGGAAAAGGTGCAAAGGAGATTTACCAGGATGTTGCCTGGAATGGAGAGTAGGTCATACGAGGAAAGGTTGAGGGTGCTAGGCCTTTTCTCATTAGAACGGAGAAGGATGAGGGGCGACTTTTTTTTTTAGAGAAATACAGCACAGAACAGGCCCTTCGGCCCACGATGTTGCGCCGAACTTTTGTCCTATGTTAATCATAGAATTTTGGACAATTTTTCATGGCCAATCCACCCAACCTGCACATCTTTGGACTGTGGGAGGAAACCGGAGCACCCGGAGGAAACCCACGCACACAGGGGGAGGACGTGCAGACTCCACACAGACAGTGACCCAGCCGGGAATCGAACCTGGGACCCTGGAGCTGTGAAGCATTTATGCTAACCACCATGCTACCCTGCTGCCCACACCATTACAAGAGGACATAAATTTAAGATAAATGGTGGAAGATATAGAGGGGATGTCAGAGGTAGGTTCTTTACCCAGAGAGTAGTGGGGGCATGGAATGCACTGCCTGTGGAAGTAGTTGAGTTGGAAACGTTAGGGACCTTCATGCGGCTATTGGATAGGTACATGGATTAGGGTAGAATTATGGAGTGTAGGTTAACTTCTTAAGGGCAGCATGGTAGCATTGTGGATAGCACAATTGCTTCACAGCTCCAGGGTCCCAAGTTCGATTTCGACTTGGGTCGCTGTCTGTGTGGAGTCTGCACATCCTCCCCGTGACTGCGTGGGTTTCCTCCGGGTACTCCGGTTTCCTCCCACAGTCCAAAGATGTGCAGGTTGGGTGGATTGGCCATGAAAAATTGTCCAAAATTCTTTGATTAACCTAGGACAAACGTTTGGCGCAATATCGTGGGCCGAAGGGCCTGTTCTGTGCTGTATTTCTCTATCTCTATCAACTACCCCAATAGTGGCAATATTTTTCCTAATCAGCCTGTCTGTACATTGGCTGTTTCTGGGAGAAGTTTGCTCCATGTGATATCACATTTTATTTGAGAGGGTTTTACATAGTTCACACCTGACAACTGCACAAATATACAATTCACCACACACTAAGCATGGCTTTATATATTTCCATGCGTATTGCAGTTATAGAAAAGATCCTGGAAATCTATGTTGCAATGTCAATGTTCCCTTGCCTGTTTAAGAAGTAGCCAATTGACAGTATGGCCATGAGATCACAAGAAGAGGAGGATAGGATGTATTAATTCCAGCAAAGATCATCTCTCCTGTACCCAAGCTGAACATAGAACTTTGAACGGATTTGAAATCTGACACCTTGCCAGATGGAGAGTTTCTGAACCACATTTATTTTGTGTTGTAGAGCTTCTGTATAACCTCAATTGTTTGGATTGTCTGGTTTAATGATTCCCAGGATGTTTCTGTTTTTAATTGACTCACCACATTGTCTCCATGTAGCGAGACATGAGGCCACTCTTACCCCCAAATCCCTTTCTGAGTCATGTTGAGTGATTATGGGCACGATCGAACAGCCACTCCCGACTCCGCCAGTAAATCTCACCAGAGTGGCTCGCTATGCCTCGCTAGATCTAATGGAATCTCCCGAGCGTTGCAAACTGGATTCTGGGCGGGATCCAGATTTGCATATTCAAGTGAGTAGTTAGCCTCACGTGCATATGTCTGCGCTCGATCTACCCAGCGCCTGGAATCAAATCCCCTTGCCTCAGACCCCAGCCTTGCGTCGTTTAGCACTGATTTCCACTTGGGGCAGGGGAATCTCCTCGCCGATCAGAGATCCCCTGGTGGTCATCCTCTGGGCAGGCTGCTACCCTGGCACTGATGCCACCTGGGCGCTGTAACCTGGGCACCCATAGCAATGCCAATGTACCCAGAGTGGCAGGGGCACTGTCAGGGTGCCAGCCTGGTAGTACCAAAGTGGCAACTTGCCTATGCTGAGGGTTTGGCCCAGGGGTACCCTGAGGTGTGGTGAGGTAGGCTCGAGAAACCCCTAATCGATAAGTTGGGGCGTTCGGGGGGGGGAGGTCTCATTAGGGGATTGAGAGCACTCTTTCATGGGGGGGGGGGGTCTCATTAGGGGATTGAGAGCACTCTCTCATGCAGGAAATTAAGGTAAGTGCGGCCTTGGTGGGTCCTTCCTCACCGAGGCCCGAAAAAAGAACAGGGTCCAGGTCAATAGCGGAGTCATTCTCGGTGCTGTAAGCGTTGGGAAACACTCCTCGAAAAGCACCCACAACGGGACTCTGGTTTTTCCATCAAATCGCGCCTGTGCTGCCCATTATGTCATCCAATGATCCAACATTTTGGACAGAATTTAATTCAGCCCCTCACAGCAGGAGTATGGCGGCTGTGTTTACTACATGGTTGGTGAATCTGCATGTCGATCTGCTGGTGACGCTCCACCTCCCACACTCCGATCAGAAGCGGGAAGGTGTCGGTGATCACAATGCTGCCGTCTACAGCGGTATGTCAATTAGATTCAGTAATGAGATACTCGACACCAATAAACCCTGAGCACAGCAGAATTTAGTGATGGCTCAGGGATTAAATGGGAATCTTTTGTCTCTCTTGTGCCTCCAGAAGCCCCCGCTGTCTGCAGCCGTGTGAATTTCCTTTCCATCAATTAACTTGTCGAATACTCAACTCTGATTTCCAGATTAATTTATTTTCAGGGGATCGTCTCAAAGGCCTTTTACAAGTTGAAATAAATTATGTGGCATCCCACCATTTATGTCATCAGTTCCATTTTCAAAGAAATCCAGATGTTTCTGGGACATGTTAATTCTATTCACATAATTATCATTTTTGTCCATCTCCTATCCTGTAATATCTAATAACATGATTTAAGTTTGTCTCCTATTCCAGTTGGGTTAATGGGTCTGGACAGGACATCTTTCCCATGGACAGGAACAGATGTTGGGTCTGATCCAACAGCCTCGTAGCGTCTGACTTGGTGATGTGATGAGGCCATTAAATCCCGTGAGAGGGATTCCTGCCGTGATATTTGTGACGGTCGGAATGCCTCACAGAGTGAGATTCAGATACACACAAATCAATCGTTAGGCTTATTTAGCTATGCCTGTGTCGCATTATCCCAGTGTCCGGGAAGTAACACCTTGTTAGATTAACCTAGTGAATCTCCTCTGCACACCCTCCAGTGCCAGTACATCCTTTCTCAAGTAAGGAGACCAAAACTGAACACCATACTCCAGGTGTGGCCGCACTAACACCTTATACAATTGCAACATAACCTCCCTAGTCTTAAACTCCATCCCTCTAGCAATGAAGGACAAAATTCCATTTGCCTTCTTAATCACCTGTTGCACCTGTAAACCAACTTTTTGTGACTCATGCACTAGCACACCCAGGTCTCTCTGCACAGCGGCATGCTTTAATATTTTATCATTTAAATAATAATCCCATTTGCTGTTATTTCTACCAAAATGGATAACCTCACATTTGTCAACATTGTATTCCATCTGCCAGACCCTAGCCCATTCACTTAACCTATTCAAATCCCTCTGTAGACTTCCAGTATCCTCTGCACTTTTCACTTTACCACTCATCTTAGTGTCATCTGCAAACTTGGACACATTGCCCTTGGTCCCCAACTCCAAATCATCAATGTAAATTGTGAACAATTGTGGGCCCAACACGGATCCCTGAGGGACACCACTAGCTACTGATTGCCAACCAGAGAAACACCCATTAATCCCCACTCTTTGCTTTCTATTAATTAACCAATCCTCTATCCATGCTACTACTTTACCCTTAATGCCATGCATCTTTATCTCATGCAGCAACCTTTTGTGTGGCACCTTGTCAAAGGCTTTCTGGAAATCCAGATATACCACATCCATTGACTCCCCATTGTCTACTGCATTGGTAATGTCCTCAAAAAGTTCCACTAAATTAGTGAGGCACGACCTGCCCTTTATGAACCCATGCTGCGTCTGCCCAATGGGATAATTTCTATCCAGATGCCTCGCTATTTCTTCCTTGATGATAGATTCCAGCATCTTCCCTACTACCAAAGTTAAGCTCACTGGCCTATAATTACCCGCTCTCTGCCTACCTCCTTTTTTAAACAGTGGTGTCACGTTTGCTAATTTCCAATCCACCGGGACCACCCCAGAGTCTAGTGAATTTTGGTAAATTATCACTAGTACATCTACAATTTCCCTAGCCATCTCTTTTAGCACTCTGGGGTGCATTCCATCAGGGCCAGGAGACTTGTCTACTTTTAGCCCCATTAGCTTGCCCATCACTACCTCCTTAGTGATAACAATCCTCTCAAGGTCCTCACCTGTCATAGCCTCATTTTTATCAGTCACTGGCATGTTATTTGTGTCTTCCACTGTGAAGACCGACCCAAAAAACCTGTTCAGTTCCTCAGCCATCTCCTCATCTCCCATTATTAAAACTCCCTTCTCATCCTCTAAAGGACCAATATTTACCTTAGCCACTCTTTTTTGCTTTATATATTTGTAGAACATTTTACTGTCTGTTTTTATATTCTGAGCAAGTTTACTCTCATACTCTATCTTACTCTTCTTTATAGCTTTTTTAGTAGCTTTCTGTTGCTGCCTAAAGATTTCCCAGTCCTCTAGTCTCCCACCAATCTTTGCCACTTTGTATGCTTTTTCCTTCAATTTGATACTCTCCCTTATTTCCTTAGATATGGGCATATGGATAGAAATTGTCCCATTGGGCAGACGCAGCATGGGTTCATAAAGGGCAGGTCGTGCCTCACTAATTTAGTGGAATATTCCTAAGTGGGCAGCATGGTAGCATGGTGGTTAGCATAAATGCTTCACAGCTCCAGGGTCCCAGGTTCGATTCCCGGCTGGGTCACTGTCTGTGCGGAGTCTGCACGTCCTCCCCGTGTGTGCGTGGGTTTCCTCCGGGTGCTCCGGTTTCCTCCCACAGTCCAAAGATGTGCGGGTTAGGTGGATTGGCCATGCTAAATTGCCCGTAGTGTCCTAAAAAGTAAGGTTAAGGGGGCGGTTGTTGGGTTACGGGTATAGGGTGGATACGTGGGTTTGAGTAGGGTGATCATTGCTCGGCACAACATCGAGGGCCGAAGGGCCTGTTCTGTGCTGTACTGTTCTATGTTCTATATCCACGGTCTATTTTCCCTCTTTCTACCGTCCTTCCTTTTTGTTGGTATAAACCTTTGCTGAGCACTGTGAAAAATCACTTGGAAGGTTCTCCACTGTTCCTCAACTGTTCCACCATAAAGTCTTTGCTCCCAGTCTACCTTAGCTAGTTCTTATCTCATCTATTATAATCTCCTTTGTTTAAACACAAAACACTAGTATTTGATTTTACCTTCTCACCCTCCATCTGTATTTTAAATTTCACCATACTGTGATCGCTCCTTCCGAGAGGATCCCTAACTATGAGATCATGAATCAATCCTGTCTCATGACACAAGACAAGATCTAGGATCGCTTGTTCCCTCGTAGGTTCCATTACATACTGTTCTAGGAAACTATCGCGATAAACTCCTCCTCAAGGTTGCCTTGACCGACCTGGTTAAACCAATCGACATGTAGATAAAAAATCCCCATGATAACTGATGTACCATTTCTACATGCATCAGTTATTTCTTTGTTTATTGCCTGCCCCACCATAACGTTACTATTTGGTGGCCGATAGACTACTCCTATCAGTGACTTTTTCGCCTTACTATTCCTGATTTCCACCCAAATGGATTCAACCTTATCCATGGCCCTTTCCTCGTTTGTGGAAAGGAGACGTATCTGTTGGGTTGGAAGTTGCAACACTGTCGAGTGCCTCGGTGCGTCTCGGGGATTTAATGAAGGTTTTGTACCTCGAGAAGGTCAACTACCATGGGGGGTGGATTGACAGGTTCTATTGGAGATGGAGAACTTAATAAAAACATTTTTTTTCATAAATTTAGAGTACACAATTCATTTTTTCCAATTAAGGGACAATTTAGCGTGGCCAATCCACCTGCCCTGCACATCTTTGGGTTGAGGGAGTGAAACCCATGCAGACACGGGGAGAATGTGCAAACTCCACATGGACAGTTACCCAGAGCCAGGATCGAACCCGGGTCCTCAGTGCCATTCGACTGCAGTGCTAACCACTGCACCATCTTGCTGCCCAATAAAAAAATTAAAATTTTTTTTAGTATAAATGAAAATATTTCCCACTGAGTCGATCCTTGGACTCAAATTTCTATTCACTTCCCAGGGATTCTGGCTCACCACATATTAATGCAGCTGGGATGGACAGTGTCTATGGTGTCTCTTACTTTGGTACCACTTACCTTCCCCATGCCTGCATGAGCATGTCCCATCTTCACAACTACGGGGAATTTAGGGATTGTGAGCTGAAACACAAAGAAGAGAAAACTATGTAAGATCTCAGTCTTGTTCAATTTCACCAGTTATTATAATGCAACATTTAAATATTGGGTGCGATCCAACGTCCAGAAAGGGCCCGAAAAGCAACTCGCTGGGAGACCCTGCTCCTGGGGTCTAACCGGCTCACAATGCCTCGCAAGATCTAACGCAATCTCACGAGACGTTGTGATGTAAAAAGTGTGGGCGGGATCACTTTTGAGCAAATCTGCATATTAGAGCGAGACAGGAAGTCTCACTTTATCATGCAGATTCCCGAGGTACACAAGACATTGGTCTCAATCAATCCCCGTCGCTTCGGAGTCCTCGGGGATCAGATGGAATGGCACTCGTGGGGATCGGAGGCCCCCAGGTGCATGCACTTTGGGCAGGGTGGCATCCTGGGTGCCTTGTGGGGGTATTGAGGGAGAGCCAGGGACCCTGTGTTGGGGTTCGGGAGTCTCGGAGGTTGGGATGCCATTTAAAAATGCCGTCCCGATCTCTTGCTATGCTGAGGAGTTCCAGCGCTGGAGTTGCTCGATGTAGAAAACAGCTCTGAGTGCCGCCTTGACTGCGCATTCCCCGCTGAGGCCCTTTATTTAACGTGCGTGGTGTTGTTCCTCGGCACTACGAGCACCCGCATTTTGTTCCCATTTAATTGAATCGTGTGCAAGATATTCCTTTCATTTTTTAAAAACCCAGTTTCCGCTCAGCTTCCATTACTACCAAGTTTGATTTGCAATAGACCACGTCTGGTTAATGGAGAATGCCTTTAATAATTATTATTTATCATCTTTGTTATGATATTGTCATATGAGTGAAATCCACATGCTGAAATTGCACAGAACAATTTCACCCCACTTTTTAAAGTTGAATTTTTTTGATACCTTGTTAAAAATTTCTTCTCGTCAATCTAATTACAATTCCTGAATTGGTCACGAGGAAATGACTAACTCCTTTACTTCCCTTGGGAAGTGCAATGACCTGTGAAGGGTGGTGTGGCACTTGGGTGCAATTTCTCTATTTACTGATGTAGTTAAGCCAGAAGCACGTTCTTTTTGAAAGTTTCAAGTTGTCACACATCGCAATCCTTCCAGCCCTAATTGAAAAGTGAGGTAAGAATTTGAGTTTTACCACTCTGTGGCACAATGCCACGATATTCATGAATTATGCACTAAACAAGATTCGACAAGATACGTATGGAGGCTAAGGAAAGAGGGCTGATTTAGATTAGATCAGGTCAACCCGGAGCATTGGGCCCCAGAGCATAACTCAAGGTCAAAACTACAGTTTCAGACAATTTGCGATCAGCTGTGATGCCAGCTGCCCTTGCCAAGCATGTCAGCTTCTACCTCCCTTTAGTTCACTGGCAGCAGGATGGGTCATTTATTGTGTTTATTATTAGCTACATTTTACCCTTCAGGCTTGTTGTGCAGCTGTACTTTGTAGTTAGGGGTTCATGTCCTGAATAGCAGTATTGGGATCACCATTATGGGAGTAAACATCCTGACATGATAATCAGGATATCTCCATAGCAACATTTTTTGAAGTTTGTGAGTTTACTTTCAGTGATTAAGAATGCAAATAAACTTATTCGAAGACCTGAGGAGCATTTAATAAACCCAAACATATATAGCAGCTGAATGTAGATTCTGTTAAAACAGGATACTGGTTAAAGCTCAGAGTTGATGAGGGCCCTGTCAAGTCAATTCCCTTCAAACCAGCCTCCGATCTCATTATCATTATACTGATGTTAATCCTCGGTGCTACTGTGTACAACCATGGTTACCACATGTAACAATGGTGAGCACTGTTGCTTTACAGCGCCAGGGTCTCAGTGGCCCCCCGGCAATTCTCTGGGCCCCGATAGGCCGATCGGGCGGGCTGTGCCATTGGGGCACTCTTTCCCTCCGCGCCGGCCTGTGTAAAGCTCCGCCATGGCCGGCGCAGAGAAGAAACCCCCCCGCGCATGCACCAGAACACGCTGGCACTCCCGCGCTTGCGCCAGAACACGCTGACACTCACGCGCATGCACCAGAACACGCTGACACTCACGCGCATGCACCAGAACACGCTGGCACTCACGCGCATGCACCAGAACACGCTGGCACTCACGCGCATGCACCAGAACACGCTGGCACTCCCGCGCATGCACCAGAACACGCTGGCACTCGCGCATGCACCAGAACACGCTGGCACTCGCGCGCATGCACCAGAACACGCTGGCACTCACACGCATGCACCAGAACACGCTGGCACTCCCGCGCATGCACCAGAACACGCTGGCACTCCCGCGCATGCACCAGAACACGCTGACACTCCCGCACATGCACCAGAACACGCTGGCACTCACGCGCATGCACCAGAACACACTGGCACTCACACGCATGCACCAGAACACGCTGGCACTCACATGCATGCACCAGAACACGCTGGCACTCCCGCGCATGCACCAGAACACACTGGCACTCACGCATGCACCAGAACACACTGGCACTCGCGCATGCACCAGAACACGCTGGCACTCACGCATGCACCAGAACACACTGGCACTCGCGCATGCACCAGAACACGCTGGCACTCGCGCATGCACCAGAACACGCTGGCACTCACGCATGCACCAGAACACACTGGCACTCGCGCATGCACCAGAACACGCTGGCACTCACGCATGCACCAGAACACGCTGGCACTCACGCATGCACCAGAACACACTGGCACTCACACGCATGCACCAGAACACGCTGGCACTCGCGCATGCACCAGAACACACTGGCACTCGCGCATGCACCAGAACACGCTGGCACTCGCGCATGCACCAGAACACACTTGCACTCACACGCATGCACCAGAACACGCTGACACTCACACGCATGCACCAGAACACGCTGGCACTCGCGCATGCACCAGAACACGCTGGCACTCACGCGCATGCACCAGAACACGCTGGCACTCACACGCATGCACCAGAACACGCTGGCACTCGCGCATGCACCAGAACACGCTGGCACTCACGCGCATGCACCAGAACACACTGGCACTCACACGCATGCACCAGAACACACTGGCACTCACACGCATGCACCAGAACATGCTGGCGCTCCAGCGCATGCGTCAACTCACACCAGCCGGTGGAGGCCCTTCAGCGCCGGTTGGCACGGCGCCAACCACTCCAGCGCTGGCCTACTCCCCGGAATTGCGAAGGATTCCGCAACTTCCAGGTGGCCTGATGCCGGAATGGTTCACGTCACCCTTTGGTGCCGGTATGGCCCGCCCGCCGGTTTGGTGAGAATCTCGGATGTGATGTTAGATGAATTGGACATTCTGAATTCTCCCTCTGTCTACCCGAACAGGTGCCGGAGTGTGGTGACTAGGGGATATTCACTGTAACTTCATTGCAGTGATAATGTAAGCCTACTTGTGACACTAATAAAGATTATTATTATTATGTCTGCATTGATCTTTAACTCCTTTATATGGTTAAGCTCAGCAACAGTTAGTCCGAAACTCTTGTCCATCTGCTCCAGCATCTTAAACACTTTTTGTAGAAGTTTTAATTATTTCCGACTATTTCCTGTCTCTCCCTTCTAGCAAAGTGTTCAGGTTATCTCAGCACCCCCACAAGATGATACCATTGAGTATCATATTTCTTTATTCAGACCATTGTGAGTATGAAGCCGTGTCCTGATGATATTTATATGCAGGCGCCCTGAAATGTCAGCACAGTGTACTGTTGGTGAACAGTGTAGCAGAACTCTGGCAAACAGGTGACAGGAAGTGGATCCCACAACTTTCCTCAAGGTGGGTAAGGAGACAGGGGAAGATTTAATTGGGCAGCAAGTGCTGGGTGGGAAACTGGCTACCATCCTGTGATGCACATTTCAGGGCCCCATCCAGCGACACCACTGATATCCAACCAGTGATGAGCGAGAGAGAGTCACATGTAGAAAGCCCAAAAAGTAAACCTTCATTGGGTTTGTTTGAAGACTTTTGGGCGGTTTGGAGGGAGGTCCTTATTGCCACCCACATAGTGCCTGATACAGGGACCTGACATCAGGAAGTGGGGATCATGTGATAGAGACCACCCAGCCCATGTTATTATTCACCCCTCCCCACCCCCACTCTCCCATCACCCTCACTCACCTTTGGCCCCATTTCCTGTTGGCTTTCACACTACTGTGAAATTCTTCAGATGTTTCTGAGATAAGACATGAGGATGCAATTGTAATCAGGTTCCTCTGTAATATACAGCCAGAAGGGCTTTTAAGAACTGTTCTACAGAATCAGAAAAATCACAGCCAGCAATCAGAATGCTGGACTGAAAATCTGCAAAGAAGCTGTTTTTTTCTCTCAAGCACTGCACCCGGATTTGCAAAGTCACCATCCTGAAATGAGGAACCGAGTGCAAACCTTCCCAAATCTTTTGGGAATAAAATGTGCAAATCTGTTCCAGACAACCACACCTCGGAATTGAACAAACAAATGTGGATTAACTGTATTGAGTCCAGCCAAACGACAGTTAATCAGATATCCCTTTAATTGTTTATCTTTTCACAAACTGTAAAACCCCATTGGATTTCTACTTTCTTGAAACTCATTAGCATGATTCTGCCATCTGTACTAATGTGTGTGTGGACCCAGGGAATGTGGGTGATATCTCAATGTTGGTTGTGATTTGCCCAATTTTTTTTACATTTGGGAAGTAGGGACAATAAACTTATCTTGTTCTTTGTTTAGACTCACAAAACCTGTCTGGTTAATTATTTATCATTTGACAGTAGCACGGTGAAACTCTGCTGTATTCACAAAACACATCCTCTCTAATTTCACAAAAAAACTCTATTACGGTCAGACTCGGAGTGGTGTGAGAGGAGGGTCAGTTTTATCCCTCCTCATGTGGTCATATCAGTGGATCTATGGGATAGAACACAATGGAATTCCCTCAGGAGAGTCAGTGGATCTATCAGATGGATGTTTACAAATGTTTTGTGGATCTTACAATCTGCTGTTTGTTGACTTTGCATTCCCCTTCCAAAAACATCCCGCTTATTATAAATCTTCCATTATTTTGGCTACCGTCTGTCCCAAGAGAAAATGTCCTGATTCATGTGTGCAAAAATAAACGCTTGATTCCCTGTAAAGTCCTCAGTTTAAGGAACTACATATTTGTCAATGCACTCTGAATTGTTTTGTGACATTCTCAAGCATGGAGTTCACATCAACGTGAATGATTTTCTTATGTTGTTCGATACACTGGAACATTCCCCTTTGAAAAAATATAAGCAACCAATTCTGCTTAAGGCAGAGCACAAAGATACCTGAGCAGAGGATGCAGAATGGATCAAAAAAAAGTCCATCATATGGAGTATAAGCGATTTACAAACATATGGGGCTGGATTCTCCACCGTGCCACTTTTCTGCCTCGACCCGCCGGTGGGATGCTCCGTTACACCGGCCGGTCAATGGGGTTTCCCATTATGGGGCAGCACCACGCCATCGGGAAACCCCCAGGCACCGGCAAAACGGAGAATCCCGCCAGCAGAGAATCCCGCCCACGGAGTCATAGAGTTCCTACAGTGCTGAAGGAGGCCATTCGGTCCATCTAGTCTGCACCGGCCCTTGGAAAGAGCACCCTACTTAAGCCCACACCTCCATCTTATCCCCATACCCCAGTAACTCTACCTAACCATTTGAACACTAGGGGGCAACTTATCATGGCCAATCCACCTAACCTGCACATCTTTGAACTGTGGGTGGAAACCGGAGTACCCGGAGGAAACCCACGGAGAGAACGTGCAGACTCCGCACAGTGACCAGAGGTTGGAATCGAACCCGGGTCGCTGGCGCTGTGAGGCAACAGTGCTAACCATTGTGCCACCATGCCAACCCTAATTATATATGCATTCCAAGCATTAAGGGAGAGTTTTTTTACTGTAAGTTCTGTATAATTAATTTCTGAACACATTTAAAATGTAATTCATGACTTTGTCATGTGATGTGCAGAGATCTTTTCCGCTGTGTTTGACCAACTCGCCACAGGATAGGTTGTTTCTGTCACCGAGAGAGACAACAGCAGCTAATCCAGGAGTATCAGCACATTCATATTTCCATCCAGGTCAGAGACCATCTCGATTTGGACAAATTGCAGCAAGACTGTGATATCTAAATGCACTTTTACCCAGCTCATACAGGAGGATGATTTTCTCATGGGGTTAAATGGATTAAAATATCTGAATGATTCAGAATGGCTGAATATCACAATGAACAAAACAGGCAAAGAATTGTGAATCTCCAGTCTTCATTGGAATTAAAACTAGACACAGGTGATGATAAGAACAATGTTCTCACCCACTCGGTTCATTTTCCTTGTCTTAGCGATGGAGAAGAATCCTCTCTCATCACGCTGACTATTTCTTATTCCTGAAAGGAATGTTAACAAGTGAATAATTGACAAGAGCTTTCCTCATCATTGTTGCTTTACTGTTGTCAGTGATCCAGTTGATTGCTATCAGAGGCTTGCTTTGACTACCAGCCTGTGATGCCTGTCTCCATCACTGAGGTCCGAGGGTGTGTGGATGTAGCAGACACCACCCACGTCCTCACCCCTAAACAGACTGTGCAAAGTAAACAAGAGGAACATCCATTAGTGCGGGAATATATATTGCATGCTGCGCCTCTTTGATCTTTACTGTAAGTTACATCAGAACCGTTCTCACTCCATCTCAAACAAACAGCTTTTTATGTCGTCATCAGATAACAAGGGTTGAAGGAAGTAAAGACATTCTTTTCTGAAAACATCCATTGGATAGTTTTCCTCCTCGTAATGTCTGCACACCCACTGTCTGCAAAATAGTCATTGTTCCACTCACTTAATCAACTGACTTCATCATTTGTGTAAGTTCCTCGTTGCAGCAGTTTGTCTAATTGTAGGAGTGTAAAAAAACACACGTGGGGCCTCTGAATTCTCCAGTAATTCCTAATTACTGTACAAGCAGGATGCTGCTTACTCATTCTTTCTTTACATTTTGCTTCTAGTCATTTCTCCTAAATCCCACCATAGCTTCAATGGAAAACCAGTAAAAATCCGAGTAAACAACATAATCAACTTCTCCAGGGCTCCTGCTGATCAACGTTACAGCAGAGATTCAACCCCTGTATAGCTACAGGAATTGGGAATAGGGAAGGAGTGCTCACAATCTTTTGAATATTTCAACATATGTAACCAAGCAGCACTGTGCTTAAAGTCTCTGCTTAAAGTCTGCCCATACAGTTGTATAGAACTTTGGTAAGTCCACACTTGGAATATTCTGGTCACCACACTACCAGAAGGATGTGGAGGCTTTGGAAAGGGTGCAGAGGAGGTTTACCAGGATGTTGCCTGGTCTGGAGGGTGTTAGCTATGTGGAGAGGCTGAATAGACTCGGACTGTTTTCATTAGAAAGACGGAGGTTGAGGGGTGGCCTGATAGAGGTCTACAAGATTATGAGGGGCATGGATAGAGTGGATGGGCAGGCACTCTTTCCCAGGGTGGAGGGGTCAGTCACCAGGGGGCATAGGTTTAAGGTCCGTGGAGCAAAGGTTAGAGGAGATGTGCGAGGCAGGTGTTTTACACAGAGGGTGGTGAGTGCCTGGAACACGTTGCCAGGGGAGGGTGTGGAAGCAGATACATTAACGGCGTTCAAAAGGCATCTTGACAAACACGTGGATAGGATGGGTATAGAGGGATATGGAACAAGGAAGGGCTGAGGGTTTTGGCAAAGGTTGGTATCGTGACCAGTACAGGCCTGGAGGGCCGAAGGGCCTGTTCCTGTGCTGTATTGTTCTTTGTTCTTTGTATAAAGTCTGTGCTTAACGGATAATTTAATAATGCAGTTCAATATTTGTCTAAATTGTGAATTTTACGTCCATCATGTTAAGGGATGCTTGTACAGGAAATTAAAATAATGTCCATTGTGGACAGGAAATGTAAACAACACTCCCCAACCATGTACACAACAGTTACATACAAAGGGCAGGATTCTTCCATTTGAGCCAAGGTGCCACAGTGGGAGCAGGAATGGGGATCGTGTCCCGCTACAGAGGCTGCCTGGAAACCATGCAATCTTCCACCCCAACCTCGTTAATCATGTACCCACATTCTGTGGCAAGATGGGCATGTGTGCACATCCCATAATCATATCTGGGTGCCATATTGAAACGTCACTCAACTACTGACCCAGTATTAAAGGGCCTCTTGAAAGAGAAGAGGGATCTCCAGGAACATTCTGGGGCTGGAGGATGGGCCTCCTCATAGCTCCAGGTACTGGTCGGGTGAGTCCCAACCTCTGTCCGTTACGTTGTTCCACATGTTCTCGACCGGCATGTTCTCCCGCTGGCGGCGTGTAGAATCGGGATGGGTGGGAGATTCCGTTTGGCTTTCATCTGCATCTGATTAGCTGGATCAGGTTCACACTGGCTTCCAGAGGGATTGCTACTCTGCCATGGGGGGCACCAAGGTGTAAGAATGATGTTTGGACTGCTGCCGATTTCTCCCCGCTGCCCACCACTGAATCCATCGGCACTAGGAGAATTCTGACCAAAGTAAAACTTTCTCCTTTCACATCTGTTTCATCTGAGATATAACTTCATTTAAAATTTTTTTTAGAGTATCCAAATATTTTTTTCCAATTAGGGGGCAATTTAGCGTGGCCAATCCACCGACCCTGCACATCTTTGGGTTGTGGGGGTGAGACCCACGCAAACACGGACAGTGACCCAGAGCCGGGATCGAACCCGGGTCCTCAGCTCCGTAGTCCCAGTGCTAACCACTGCGCCAGTGTGCCACCCTGTAAGGCAGCAGTGCTAACCACTGCGCCAGTGTGCCATCCTGTGAGGCAGCAGTGCTAACCACTGCACCAACATGCCATCCTGTGAGGCAGCAGTGCTAACCACTGTGCTGACATAACTTCATTTTTACAAATAGACCAAATGTCAGTAGCTGTCAAAATGGAGCAAACCTGCATTGATGCTTTCTACAGAACTACTGACACTCCCTAGGGAAATATGTTCAGTTGCAGGTTATATACATGCTGAATTCATTGCCTCTGAACTGCCTCTGATATCTGTCCTATATCTATCACCCCTCAATTTAAAGCTATATCCCCTCGTGTTGGTCATCACCATCCGAGGAAAAAGACTCTCACTGTCCACCCTATCTAACCCTCTGACTATCTTATATGTCTCTATTAAGTCACCTCTCAGCCTTCTCCTCTCTAACGAAAACAACTTCAAGTCCCTGAGCCTTTCCTCGTAAGACCTTCCCTCCATACCAGGCAACATCCTAGTAAATCTCCTCTGAACCCTTTCCAAAGCTTCCACATCCTTCCTATAATGTGGTGACCAGAACTGCACACAGTACTCCAGGTGTGGCCGCACCAGAGTTATATACAGCTGCAGCATGACCTTGTGGTTCCGAAACTCAATCCCCCTGCTTATAAAGGCTAGCACACCATATGCCTTCTTAACAGCCCTATTAACCTGGGTGGCAACTTTCAGGGATTTATGTACCTGGATGCCGAGATCTCTCTGTTCATCTACACTACCAAGAATCTTGCCATTAGTCCAGTACTCTGCATTCCTGTTACTCCTTCCAAAGTGAACCACCTCACACTTTTCTGCATTAAACTCCATCTGCCACCTCTCAGCCCAGCTCTGCAGCTTATCAATGTCCCTCTGTAACCTATAACATCCTTCAGCACTATCCACAACTCCACCGACCTTCGTGTCATCTGCAAATTTACTAACCCATCCTTCTACACCCTCTTCCAGGTGATTTATAAAGATTGTCCAGAAAGGAAATCAAAGAGAAAATGCTGGAAAATCTCACCAGGGGCAAAATACTCCAACCCCCAGCAGGGTCGAGAATCGCCTGGGGCCGCCGAAAATCCGGCCCCCGCCGTGGCAGAGATTCTCCGCCACCCGGGAAGTGACGGCGGCGGGAAGTACGCCACTCCGATCGGTGAGGCCCCTGCGGCGATTCTCCGGCCCGGACGGGCCGAAGTCCCGCCGCTGGGAGGCCTCTCCCGCCGCCGAGGTTTGAACCACCTCTGTAACGGCGGGATCGGCGGCGCGAGCAGGCCCCCGGGGTCCTGGGGGGGGGCGGGGGGGTCGATTGAACCCCGGGGGGTGCCCCCACGGTGGCCAGGCCCGCAATCGGGGCCCCCCGCTCAGACTCCGGGCCAGTGCCCTGGGGGCACTATTTCTCCTCTGCGGCCGCCACGGCCTCCGCCATGGCGGAAGCGGAAGAGAAACCCACATCGCGCATGCGCCGGTGGTGACGTCACTGCCGGCACATGCGCCGACCGGCGAAAGCCTTTCAGCCAGCCCCGCTGCTGGGGGCACCGGTTTTTTGCGCCAGTCTTCTGGTGCCAACCGCTCCGGCGCGGGGCTGGCCCCCAAAGGTGCGGAGAATTCCTCACCTTTGGGGAGGCCTGACCCCGGAGTGGTTGGTGCCACTCCCCTACGCCGGGACCCCCTGTCACGCCGGGTAGGGGAGAATCCCGCCCCAGGTCTGTCAGCATCTATAGGGAGGGAAAAGAGCTAAGGTTTCGAGTCCAGATGACCCTTTGTCAAAGCTAACAAATTTGATTTTATTCCAGTCAGCAAATTGCTTTTGGCTTAACAGCACAGATGGTCTGCTGCAACATGTTTCTGGTGGCAGAATGACTCTCATTGTCCACCCTTTATCTTCTGTGGTCAGCTGGGTGGAGTGGGCCATGTTTCCAGTGGGTGGCTCTTGTCTCTAAGCAACCAGCCTCTGGTTCTTCATAGTGGCCCAAAGTCAAAGACTGCCATTCCTGGCGAAGGACATGGCTGCTTCCAGGAGAGCGAGCATTTACAAATATGGTTTGGGTATAATCGCACCACAACTGCACATTAGAGAGAAACCCTTTACTGAACCTCTCCCTGTTGACATTTGGGGTCCACAGACTTAAGTTATCTGATTAAGACATTTCCACTGTCAGAGGTCACACAGGACAGGACTCCACCCAGATGTGCCTATTTTCCCTGTACTTTTCCACCCTCTGCAAGGAGAAACTTTGGCTTCTTTCAGCATGACTCAGTTCGGGAGTCAAGCGGAACAAGATCTGAATCCACATTCCACTACGTCAATGATGTTTGTGTTCTAAAGTTGAATGTGGAGTTGTAGGTTACGTTAGTGTTTAATTTTTGATTGCATGGATTCTGCCCAGCATCCTGGCACCCCCCCCCCCCCCCCCCCCCCTCCCCGCCATTCTCCACAAACAAACACATATTTTAATTAAAATTGCACACGGATCCTACACATTCCTAAGACTGTTAAATGCCAGAATTTTTGATAGGTTTTTCTGGCAGCTCAGCTATGAGTGAGTGCTGATGTTCTCCACTGAGGCCGACACATGTGTGATGTTTTCTTTCCAATTGAGATTTTATTTCTGCAAGTAGGAATGAGCTGCTCAGCATTGGGAGAGTCGAGGGAAGGGCTAATCAAGGCAAGGGCCAATCGAAGGAAGGGTTAATCGAGGAAAGGGCCAATCGAGGGAAGGGTCAATCGAAGGAAGGGTTAATCGAGGAAAGGGCCAATCGAGGGAAGGGTCAATCGAGGGAAGGGTCAATCGAGGGAAGGGTCAATCGAGGAAAGGAGACAAGTGGAGACCTTGAAAATAGTTGAACATGGACACTGCAGCTTTTTCGAGAAAGATGGCCTATTGCAGCACTCTTAAATAAAGATATTTAAATTACTTTGAATTGTTTCAGCAAACTTATTCATCATTTCCTGAGCATTTCTGAGAGAGTGAGAAAACTAATTCAGCAGGGGGATGGGAACCTAAATTGTAGTCCCAGTGTACAGGATGTTGAGAGTAGTGAGGTCAGGGATAGGGTTAAAAGTTCGAAAGAGGGCACCGGCTAGCAGGACGCTGGTTTGAAGTGTGTCTACTTCAACGCCAGGAGCATCCGGAATAAGGTGGGTGAGCTTGCAGCATGGGTTGGTACCTGGGATCTCGATGTTGTGGCGATTTCGGAGACATGGGTAGAGCAGGGACAGGAATGGTTGTTGCAGGTTCCAGGATTTAGATGTTTCTGTAAGAACAGAGAAGATGGTAAAAGAGGGGGGGGTGTGGCATTGTTAATCAAGGAAAGTATTACGGCGGTAGAAAGGACGCTTGAGGACTCGTCTACTGAGGCAGTATGGGCCGAGGTTAGGAACAGTAGAGGAGAGGTCACCCTGTTGGGAGTTGTCTATAGACCTCCGAATAGTTCCAGAGATGTAGAGGAAAGGATTGCAAAGATGATTCTCGACAGGAGCGAGAGTAACAGGGTAGCTGTTATGGGGGACTTTCCAAATATTGACTGGAAATACTATAGTTCGAGTACTATAGATGGGTCAGTTTTTGTGCAGTGTGTGCAGGAGGGTTTTCTGACACAGTATGTAGACAGGCCAACAAGGGGCGAGGCCACATTGGATTTGGTACTGGGTAATGAACCCGGCCAGGTGTTAGATTTAGATGTAGGTGAGCACTTTGGTGATAGTGATCACAATTTGGTTATGTTTACTTTAGCAATGGGCAGGGATAGGTATATACCGCAAGGCAAGAATTATAGCTGGGGGAAAGGCAATTATGAGGCTATTCGGCAAGATTTAGGATGTATAGGATGGGGAAGGAAACTGCAGGGGATGGGTACAATCGAAATGTGGAGCTTTTTCAAGGAACAGCTACTGCGTGTCCTTGATAAGTATGTACCTGTCAGGCAGGGAGGAAGTTGTTAAGCAAGGGAACCGTGGTTTACTAAGGAAGTTGAAGCACTTGTCAAGAGGAAGAAGAAGGCTTATGTTAGGATGAGACATGAAGGCTCAGTTAGGGCACTTGAGAGTTACAAGTTAGCCAGGAAGGACCTAAAGGGAGAGTTAAGAAGAGCGAGGAGAGGACACGAAAAGTCGTTGGCGGATAGGATCAAGGAAAACCCTAAGGCTTTCTATAGGTATATCAGGAACAAAAGAATGACTAGAGTAAGATTAGGGCCAATCAAGGATAGTAGTGGAAAGTTGTGTGTGGAATCAGAGGAGATAGGGGAAGCGTTAAATGGATACTTTTCGTCAGTGTTTACACTGGAGAAAGACAATGTTGTCGAGGAGAACACTCAGGTTCAGTCAACCAGGCTAGATGGAATTGAGGTTCAAAAGGAGGAGGTGTTAGCAATTTTGGAAAATGTCAAAATAGATAAGTCCCCTGGGCCAGATGGGATTTATCCTAGGATTCTCTGAGAAGCCAGGGAGGAGATTGCAGAGCCTTTGTCCTTGACCTTTATGTCATCTTTGTCGACAGGAATAGTGCCGGAAGACTGGAGTATAGCAAATGTTGTCCCCTTGTTCAAGAAGGGGAGTAGAGACAACCCTGGTAATTATAGACCTGTGAGCCTTACTTCGGTTGTGGGTAAAATGTTGGAAAAGGTTATAAGAGATAGGGTTTATAATCATCTTGAAAAGAACAAGTTGATTAGCGATAGTCAACACGGTTTTGTGAAGGGTAGGTCATGCCTCACAAACCTTATTGAGTTTTTGAGAAGGTGACCAAACAGGTGGATGAGGGTAAAATGGTTGATGTGGTGTATATGGATTTCAGTAAGGCGTTTGATAAGGTTCCCCACGGTAGGCTATTGCAGAAAATAAGGAAGTATGGGATTGAAGGTGATTTAGCGGTTTGGATCAGTAATTGGCTAGCTGAAAGAAGACAGAGGGTGGTGGTTGATGGCAAATGTTCATCCTGGAGTTCAGTTACTAGTGGTGTACTGCAAGGATCTGTTTTGGGGCCACTGCTGTTTGTCATTTTTATAAATGACCTGGAAGAGGGTGTAGAAGGATGGGTTAGTAAATTTGCAGATGACACGAAGGTCGGTGGAGTTGTGGATAGTGCTGAAGGATGTTGCAGGTTACAGAGGGACATAGATAAGCTGCAGAGCTGGGCTGAGAGGTGGCAGATGGAGTTTAATGCGGAAAAGTGTGAGGTGGTTCACTTTGGAAGGAGTAACAGGAATGCAGAGTACTGGGCTAATGGCAAGATTCTTGGTAGTGTAGATGAACAGAGAGATCTCGGCATCCAGGTACATAAATCCCTGAAAGTTGCCACCCAGGTTATAGGGCTGTTAAGAAGGCATATTGTGTGCTAGCCTTTATAGCAGGGCGATTGAGTTTCGGAGCCACAAGGTCATGCTGCAGCTGCACATAACTCTGGTGCGGCCGCACCTGGAGTACTGCGTGCAGTTCTGGTCACCACATTATAGGAAGGATGTGGAAGCTTTGGAAAGGGTTCAGAGGAGATTTACTAGGATGTTGCCTGGTATGGAGGGAAGGTCTTACGAGGAAAGGCTCAGGGAATTGAGGTTGTTTTCGTTAGAGAGGAGAAGGCTGAGAGGTGACTTAATAGAGACATATAAGATAGTCAGAGGGTTAGATAGGGTGGACAGTGAGAGTCTTTTTCCTCGGATGGTGATTACCAACACGAGGGGACATAGCTTTAAATTGAGGGGTGATAGATATAGGACAGATGTCAGAGGCAGTTTCTTTACTCAGAGAGTAGTAGGGGTGTGGAACGCCCTGCCTGCAATAGTAGTAGACTCGCCAACTTTAAAGACATTTAAGTGCTCACTGGATAGACATATGGATGAAAATTGAATAGTGTAGGTCAGATAGGCTTCAGATGGTTTCACAGGTCGGCGCAACATCGAGGGCCGAAGGGCCCGTATTGCGCTGTAGTGTTCTATGTTCTATGTTCTATGATCTAACAAAGGCCATCAGACAAACTGGCTGGGAGGGGAAACGGAGTCCAACTGTTTGAGGGACTGGAACTAACCTTGGTCACAAGTTAATTCAGCTCTTTTAGATTAAAGCTACGATATTGATTACGGCGCGATAAAATAATAGAGTCCGTTCCGGATGGGATTAGTGGGGGTCATTCCTGTCTCTATCCACATTGGGAACGACCCTGCTATAAGAACATAAGAACTAGGAGCAGGAGTCGGCCATCTGGCCCCTCGAGCCTGCTCCGCCATTCATGAGACCATGGCTGATCTTTGTGGACTCAGCTCCACTTTCCCCGCCGAACACCAGAACCCTTAATCCCTTTATTCTTCAAAAACTATCTATCTTTATCTTGAAAACATTTAATGAAGGAGCCTCAACTGCTTCACTGGGCAAGGAATTCCATAGATTCAACTATCTAACGGCACCCTGCTTTTCTTTGTGCTGTGGAGCGGAACGTCCCTTCTGCGGCCATTTCCTGCACTGAAGAGCTTCTGTCATTGGGACCCATTGTTAATTGGTGCCCCATCTCTCCACACCCTGGCGTGACCCCTGGACCCCCCCATCCAGCCAAGGTGCCTCCCTGCCCGGAGGCTGACCACCTGGGGGCCTCCAATCACCTGGGAGACCCCCGCCCTCCAGTTACTGCTCCACCAGGTCCCTGTTAGGGGGAGCAGTACTGAACGGTCCGGCTGGGGTCTCCTTGGCTGGCCAGGCGATGGCTAACTGGGTTCGTTACCCTTTTTCTTAGAAAATATTTCATTGAGGCATTTATAATTTCAACAATTTTAAACATCAGGGGTGGGATTCTCCGACCCCACAAACCGATCCACCACCACCGCCGACCGGAGCATTGGTGCCAATATCGCCGGCGGTCAGGGGCCACGTTGATGATTCTCCCTGTGTGATGGGCCGAATACCCGCCGAGTGCGGCCGAGTCCCACCGGCATCTCGTGTGGTCCTACCCGGCGTTCATCCTGCAGGGGGAGTGGCGGCCTGGTTGGGGGGGGCGGGCTGGCCTGGTGGGGAGGGGGGAGGCGGCCTGGTGGGGGGGGTAGGGCGGCCTGGTCGGGGGCGGGAGGCGGCCTGGTTGGGGGGGGGGAGGCGGAATCCGACTCCGGGGGGGCCTTCACCGTGGCCTGGCCCACAATCGGGGCCTACCGATCGGTGGCCGTGCTTATCTGGTGGGAGCCAATGGTTCCTCCGCGCTGGATCCCCCGTAGCTGTCCGCTACTTGTGTCGGGGGCCGGCGTGGAGACAGCAACCCATGCGCATGTGCAAACTCGTACCGGCTGTGGTGAGGATGTGCAAACCCCTGCCGGCTGTGGTGAGCATGTGCAAACTCGTACCAGCTGTGGTGAGCATGTGCAAACTCATGCCGGCTGTGGTGAGCATGTGCAACTCGTGCCGGCTGTGGTGAGCATGTGCAAACTCGTGCCGGCTGTGGTGAGCATGTGCAAACTCGTACCAGCTGTGGTGAGCATGTGCAAACTCAGTGCCGGCTGTGGTGAGCATGTGCAAACTCGTGCCGGCTGTGGTGAGCATGTGCAAACTCATGCCGGCTGTGGTGAGCATGTGCAAACTCGTGCCGGCTGTGGTGAGCATGTGCAAACTCGTACCAGTTGTGGTGAGCATGTGCAAAACTCGTGCCGGCTGTGGTGAGCATGTGCAAACTCGTGCCGGCTGTGGTGAGCATGTGCAAACTCGTGCCGGCTGTGGTGAGCATGTGCAAACTCGTGCCGGCCGTGGTGAGCATGTGCAAACTCGTGCCGGCCGTGGTGAGCATGTGCAAACTTGTGCCGGCCCTGGTGAGGCTGTGCAAACCCCTGCCGGCTGTGGTGACGCCTGTAACAGCAGCTGGAGCAGTGTGAGGCTCTCCAGCCCCTGGCGGCTGTGGGTGACGCCGGTATCGGCAGCTGGAGCAGTGTGAGGCTCTCCAGCCCCTGCCGGCCGTGGTGACGCCGGTATCGGCAGCTGGAGCAGTGTGAGGCCTGTAACAGCAGCTGGAGCAGTGTGAGGCTCTCCACCCCCTGCCGGCTGTGGTGACGCCGGTATCGGCAGCTGGAGCAGTTTGAGGGTCTCCAGTGCAGTGCTGGGCCCCTGTGCGGGGGCAGGATCGATGATCCTGGGGGCCGATGACGCCCCGGCATTTACGTTGGCGTCAACACTTAGCCTCAGAATCGGAGAATCCCGCCCAGGTTTCAACAAGAACAAAACAATATAACCAACACCCCCCACCCCCCCACCCCCCCCTCCCCCCCCCCCTCCCCCCCCCACACCCCCCCTCCCAGTGACAAACCCCAGCCAACATGGCATTGATTCTTAAACTCACTAACTGTGAGACTGGGTCCCACTGATTGTGGGGGGCCCAGATTGCGGAGTCCCGTGGCGTTACGGCTGTCAGGAATACCAGTAGAGGCCTGTCCCAGGATCGACTGGTTGTGTCCTGCTCCGATTCCTACGGGATGCAGTTGATAGATTGCGTCCTTGGTTGTCAGGTGCTTTGGAATGTTCTGAGCTCATGACAGGCGCTATATAAATGTAAGAATTTCTGTGCCTTTTAACTCAGCTCCATCACACTGGTGCACATGGGACAGCTTATCATCAAATCTATCTGTATAAAATTAGACATCAAAACACATCGAAAAAATCAAATGAAATGTTGCAAGTTTCCAATTTCCCTGAGTGGGATGTGTTTGGCAGTAAGTAGCTAATGACCCTCTGCAGACCCGCAGGAAAGAAGCTGAGGTTGCAGTACTGGAGCTGATGCTCATGTGAGGCAGAGTCAAAGGAGGTGTTGCCGACAGTTTGGGTTCTACCAGCCCCGCTCAGCTCCAGGTCTGATTGCAGCTCGGTCAAATGTCAACAACTGAATTGCAGAGTCATTGGGCGGGATTCTCCGCTGCCGGGATTCTCCGCTGCCGGGATTCTCCGCTGTCAGGATTCTCCGCTGTCGGGATTCTCCGCTGTCGGGATTATCTCCTGGCGGGATTCTCCACTACCGGGATTCTCTCCTGGCGGGATTCTCCGCTGTCGGGATTCTCCGCTATCGGGATTCTCTGCTGTCGGGATTCTCCGCTGTCGGGACTCTCTCCTGGCGGGATTCTCCGCTGCCGGGATTCTCCGCTACCGGGATTCTCCCCTGGCGGGACTCTCTCCTGGCGGGATTCTCCGCTGCTTGGATTCTCCGCTACCGGGATTCTCTCCTGTCGGGATTCTCCGCTGTCGGGATTCTCCGCTACCGGGATTCTCTCCTGGCGGGATTCTCTGCTGTCGGGATTCTCCGCTGTCGGGATTCTCCGCTGCCGGGATTCTCTCCTGTCGGGATTTCTCGTGTCGGGATTCTCTCCTGGCGGGATTCTCTGCTGCCGGGATTCTCTCCTGTCGGGATTCTCTCCTGGCGGGATTCTCTCCTGGCGGGATTCTCCGCTGCCGGGATTCTCTCCTGTCGGGATTCTCTCCTGTCGGGATTCTCTCGTGTCGGGATTCTCTCCTGGCGGGATTCTCCGCTGCCGGGATTCTCTTCTGTCGGGATTCTCTCCTGTCGGGATTCTCTCGTGTCGGGATTCTCTCCTGGCGGGATTCTCCGCTGCCGGGATTCTCTCCTGTCGGGATTCTCTCCTGTCGGGATTCTCTCCTGTCGGGATTCTCCGCTACCGGGATTCTCTCCTGTCAGGGATTCTCTCCTGGCGGGATTCTCCGCTGTCGGGATTCTCCGCTGTTGGGATTCTCCGCTACCGGGATTCTCCCCTGGCGGGACTCTCGCCTGGCGGGATTCTCCGCTACCGGGATTCTCCGCTACCGGGATTCTCCGCTTTCGGGATTCTCTCCTGACGGGATTCTCCGCTACCGGGATTCTCTCCTGGCGGGACTCTCTCCTGGCGGGATTCTCTCCTGGCGGGACTCTCTCCTGTCGGGATTCTCCGCTGTTGGGATTCCCTGTCGACAGAATTGGGGATCCTTACCCTGGCTACCCTGCTCAGTTCTATTTCAATTCCCTGGGCAGCACGGTAGCATGGTGGTTAGCATAAATGCTTCACAGCTCCAGGGTCCCAGGTTCGATTCCCGGCTGGGTCACTGTCTGTGTGGAGTCTGCACGTCCTCCCCGTGTCTGCGTGGGTTTCCTCCGGGTGCTCCGGTTCCCTCCCACAGTCCAAAGATGTGCGGGTTAGGTGGATTGGCCATGCTAAATTGCCCGTAGTGTCCTCATAAAAGTAAGGTTAAGGGGGGGGTTGTTGGGTTACGGGTATAGGGTGGATACGCGGGTTTGAGTAGGGTGATCATGGCTCGGCACAACATCGAGGGCCGAAGGGCCTGTTCTGTGCTGTACTGTTCTATGTTCTATATTCTAATTCAGAAGATAATGAGACAATCTGGACCCAAATTCAGTCAGATCTGGACAAAGTAACATTTGTCCCACACAAGGAGCAGACAATCACCATCTGCAATAAGGAATAATGTATTCATTTCCCTTTGACATCCAACAGCATCACCCCCAAAATCTTGGGTTCACTATTTAACTGAGCCAGCCATGTAAATACTCCCGGAGCGTGTCAGAGGCTGGGAATCCTGTGGCGAGTAACTCACATCCGGACTCTCCAAAGGCTGTCTACTATCTACAAGACACACTCTCCACTTGCCTGGGTGAGTTCAACAACACTCAAGAAGCGCAACACCATCAAGGTCAAAGCAGCCCATTTGACTGGAACCCCATCCACAGTCTTAAACATTTACTTTGTTCATCACTGGCACACATTGACAGGTAGTGTGCCATCTACAAGATGCACAAGGCTCCTTTTGACAGCAGGTTCCAAACCCATGGCCTGTATCACCTAGGACGAGGGAAGCAGACACAACCACCTGAATGTTACCTTCTCAGCCACGCCATCCTGATGTGGAATTATATTGTCGTTCCTTCATTGTTACTGGATCAAATTCCATTTCGCCATTTTCAGCAATATTCAAGTTCTGTGCTGCGATTTCCAATCACATAAACCAAAGACATTGATCGTTTAAATTATGGAAATTCTGCCTCAGTAAAGGATGGGTTCAGCTTCAGCCCTCGAAGACAACCAGAAAGACAGCACCCACAGAACCATCCGGAAAGCACTGTGGGTTGCCTACACCACTGGGACTGCAGCAGTTACAAGTCAGCAGCTCAACATCTGGCAGATATGAAGTTGTTGGTTAAAGTGTTGGCAATGCGATACGGGCCCTGCCTTCCAAGGGCCATTTCAGAGGAACAGATGGGGTTTGTTAAGGGCTGGCAACATATGTCAATTAGTAAATATTGTCCTGTGCTCCTCTCCAGCGCCCAAAACTGGAGATGATTGTTTCACTGGACAGTGAGAAAGCCTTTGATAGGAGCGAGTGCGGATACTTATTTGAGATTCTGGGGAGGTTTGGTTTCGGACCAAAGCCCATATCTCGGATCGAATTGTACAGGCGCTCCCACAGCTAGTGTCTGTCAAATCACTGGAGCTCAGGCAACTTTCAGTTGGGTGGGTGTAAAATGCAGGGTTGCCCACTGTCTGTTCAGTAAGAAGTCTTACACCAGGTTAAAGTCCAACAGGTTTGTTTCAAACACGAGCTTTCGGAGCGCAGCTCCTTCCTCAGGGATACCTCGCCATTCACCTGAGGAAGGAGCAGTGCTCCGAAACTCGTGTTTGAAACAAACCTGTTGGGACTTTAACCTGGTGTAAGACTTCTTACTGTGCTCACCCCAGTCCAACGCCGGCATCTCCACAACACTGTCTGTTTGCCTTGGCATTTGAACAATTGAACCACTGGCTAAGGTCTTCTGTGGAGGGGGGTAAAGTGGTGGCGGGATGGAGGGAGCATCAGGCTTCCTTGCATGAAGATGATCTGCTTCTTTATATCACGGACTGCGTCACCACGATGGATGAGATAATTAAGCTATTGAGGAGTTTTAGCTCGTTTTCGGGTACAAGTTGAATCTGGACAAGAGCAAATATTTTCCGGTGAACTTCCAGAGAGGGGAGCTGACCCGGGAATGTCACCTTTTTGTCTTGCCAGGTCTAACTTTCATTATCTGGGAATCCGGATAGCCCAGAATTGGGCCTCGCTCCATAACCTAAATCATGCTAGTTTGGTGGGTGGGGTTAGGACTGATTTGCATGGGTGGGGTAACCTCATCCTATATTTGGCGAGCAGGGTTCAGACATTTAAAATCAATGTCCTTCTGAGGTTTTTATTTCTTTTTCAGAGCCTCCCCACTTTCTCCTTAAATTATCCTTTGCTAGAGTTAATGGCCGGGATTCTCCGAGCCGAAATAGTGCTCGGGGGGGGGGGAGGAGGAGA